>NW_010135885.1:13722-36238 GCF_000699245.1 Pterocles gutturalis
TCTGGATGCAGAAGCAGTTTTCTTTAGATGTCTGCTTAGGGGCAGTACCACAATGCGACAGGAGTGAGTGGCTCTGGCCTTCCTGCACTGATCTGCAGAGGCTGCTCAGTGAGCACAGGTTAATAAAGACAAATGGCCTGTTTCCCTCTTCCCTGTGTGACCACTCAGTGGACTGTTTGTGCTCCCATGTTATGTGACAAAGTGAGCAGCTGCATGGCTTCTCCATTTGGGTAAAGGATACTCCACCTGTATCCGTGTGGTGACACAGGGCAGCGACAGTGCTGCGGTCATTACAGAAGGATCCCCTGCAGCAGGACCACCCGAGAGCGATGCTGCACCTTGCTGCCTTAGTGGCAGGATTGCACTTACATCTGGACCTGAGTGGGGGGGTCAGGGGCTCCTTGTTGTAATGTGCAACCAGTGGGAAACTACAGAAGGTGCACTAGCCCCTTAGTTTGTGGTGTCTGCAAAAACAGCTGTTAAATCTTTCCTCACAGTAATCTTTCTTACAACCTAAGGAATCCCTACAGCTGCTTGCCAGGAGACTGATGACTTCTAAGTGGCTGAGAAAGAGCCCAGCAGCAGCACACCACATCAGGAACAGCAGCGTGGGGCTGCTCCACCAGTCAGGGACACTGCAAGCTACTGGGGACAGCGGGGCAGGGGATCTGACTCCTTACAGCAAGGGTCACAGCCCCATGGGAAACAGAGAAAAAGAGCAGAGCAGCTCCAGCAACCATCACCAGGTCAGCCAGGAGCCCCAGTGACTGCCCAGGTCTGTAGTGGCAGGCAGGTTCAAGGTCCAGCCAGCAAGCAAAGCCAGGCCAGAGATGGGGTGCACAAGCAGAGGCCTTGGATGGAGCTTTTCACTGCTCTTTCTCACAGCTTAGCTGTTTTTCACAGAAGTGTGATGGAAGGTTACACAGCACCACCATGTTAGAGGGGACCTCAAACACAGGCAGCTAAACCCTTAGATGTGTGGGGTGGAAGAGGCTGCAGAGGAGGGTTACAGAGAAAGATGTCTGCAAAAGCTGTTGACATGCTCAGGGCCCTGACAAGCTTCTTATGAATGCTATAAAAACTGCATGTGAAAGCTATATAATTTCATTTGATGTCCCAAGGCCTCACCTATTAGGTATCAGCTCAGAGTAGGGAAATATATATGTGCTACCACAGCCACCTCCTCCTTTACCTTGTACTTTCCAGCCCTTGCACCTCCCAATGTTTCATGATCTTTAGTACATGTATGTTGTATATACATTTAATACACATAACTAATCTGTATATACTGGAAAAAAATTGTAAAGTGTGGAAGCCTTGGGAAGAGCATGTTTATTTGTAACTCTGGATACTCCCACCCAATAAAAAAGTTCTTTTAATTTTAAAATAGACTTACCCCATTGAAATCAGCAAAGATTCAGCATGAAGAAAGGGAACAGAATCTTGGCTTGTGATTTAATACAAAGTTATAAAATTTCCTCAAATGTGTTTGCACAATACAATACCGAATGTCACAATTCTTTTCAGGATGTCAAGGTAAAAGGTAATCACTAATTAGTTCTTATGTTCATATTGCTGACATTTCAGTAGGTTATACTCGAGAGACCTTTGCTTTCCAATGATCTTCACGAAAACACTGTGACACTGTGCCTCAGGAACACAGTGCCATAGTAAAACTCTGCTTCCCATTTTTAAGCTTTGCACAGTTCAGCTATAGCCCCAGTATGCCATAATCCATGATGTAACCACCATATATAATTCTTGGGAAAAAAGGAGTTAATTTTATTTTAACCTGTTTTGCAGCGACAGCTATTCTACAAAGTATATTGCTCTTTTCCACTCGGGGAGCGTCACACTGCCCTGCCACTGGGTGTGAGGACTCCCGGTGATCAGCAGTCCCATCCTTGTCACTTGTCAGTGTTTGCCCCCTTACTCAGGGAATGGATAAAGGGAGAAAGAGAAACTGTTCCTCTGCCAGCTTGGATGCCGCCCCAATGAATTTTGATGGCTTGCCATAGACACTACATCTCTCAGAGGGTCTGTTTTGTCCTCTTTGAGTCGTTCATTTCACAGACGGAGACTCCAAAGCAATGATCAAATTTAAAGAGTCTTTTCTGAGCTCAGGCTGAGGTACTGCTTCCTCACAGGCAGCAGCAAAGGGCTTGGCTGACAATGTAGAGCTTAATGAGGATGGCTTTAGAGGATCAGGGAGCAGCCTTGCAAATTTCCAAGATGCAGATATCCGTAAAAATGACCACTAAATTTGTATTTTAACAAAACAGTCTCTGTTTTTCATGGGTTCAGTGTATCTAACTGCTTTATAGTGAAGAGCAATGCAATACAGAATCCACAAGGCTAATTTTCAAGCAGGAATTGCTGCTGCACCATTCTTACAGTGTGGACTGGCAACTGCCATGAAGATTACTGGCTCCTGCATAGGTTCTGCAACATGCAAGAGAAGTGCCAAGACAAACCTAAAGGGCATAGTGTTCATTTTGACAAATTTAGTGGATTTGTAGTAAAACCAAATAAATGTATTGCCTCATCAAGGGGGAATCATTGCCTGTCCTTTGGAAGGACAGTAGGGTAACATCAAAATGGAACTCCCGTGCCTCTGAAGAGTGCTATGAAACAGTGTCAGTGTCTGGCAGCTAGCAGCACCTTGTGAATCCCTTCTGCACTGGGAAAGAAAAATAAAGTTTGACACCACCTCTGAAAGATTGTCAGCTATGGGGCAGGAGGTCTGACCCAGGAGTCTCCCTTCATCTTTTCACAGTAGGTCTAAAATGGGTGGTAGCAACACTGGTGTTTGCACAAGAGAGACCCAGGGTGCATGAACAAATGGTCCAAATGAGCAAAGCTGAGACCACAGCATTAGTATCTGACTGGAAAGTCATTAGGACTAAGGGATCAATAGCATAGATGAGCTGATCCAAAGTCAGAGCACCCCCTGGGCTTTTTGTGATGGGAAGCTAATGAGTTGGAGGCAGTGCTGAGATGGATCTGGTCTGCTTCTGTAATAAAAACATCTCAGCATTGTTTTCGCTGGATTTTGGCATTCTTTTGCCAAGACAAAAACAAACAGTGTTTTGCTGGAACATGATTTTTAGAAAAGCACTTAGCATAAGCCTCATTTAAGGGACTGATCATATCACAGTAGAAAATAAACAATATAAATAACATCTGGGTGACGTGAGCTCTGCTATGAGAGCTAACACCGAATGACACTGCAAGCTCCCAGACATTAATACTCTGAGCTGAAAAGGAATAGACTATTGTAATATTCCTCTGAGACAGCAAATATCCATATTTATTTAAATAAATATCTGTACTAATCTGGCATAAATTATCCATGATTTCTAGGATAATATAAAGGAGTTGTACTAACCTGCACTTCTCAAAGACCAGAGAACAGGGAGAGGAACGGGTATGAGAAAACTGAATTCCCCAGAGCAGGAGGGCAGGAACTTCATTCAGAGCTAGAGCCTGCAGCAACGCTGAGTGCTCCTATCAAATCCCACCTTTGCAACAACATGACTAACTTTTCCACTGGCTGAGGAGGTTTGATGCAGACGTGTCAGTGTGGCCCCAGCTTGGCTTGTCTTTCTTTCTCCACTTCTTCCTAACAGCAATTCAGGAAGGTCAGTTGAGATTTACATAGTGTTCTCCTGAGGTCCCAGTGAGTTGGGATGGTGGAAATGCCCAACTATCAACCTGTGTGCACAGGCTGGAGAAAGTTTGCAGGTAGAGGTAGTATGTTTTATTGGATCAGCTGGTATTGCTGTAAATACTAGGCAAACTTTCAGGTATGCAAACCCTTATTCAAGTCTGAAATAGAAGCAGCAGTTTTCAGAGCTGAATACAAGCTGAGAACAAATGCTCAGGTGTTAATTAGGTATGTATCAATTAGGCTTTTGTTTAAATAAAAGATATTTGGTAGCTGTGGAGAAGAAAGGATGATAAAGAAGGAGCAAAGTGAGAGAAAAAGAAAGTTAAAGTTAAATTAAGCTGCTTGTCACCTAAGGGGAAGAAGAGACAGGTAGTTTATAGCCTGGGGAACAAGAGTGGATCGTGGTGAGTAGGAGGAGAGTCTAATCATAAAAGTAACATCGACTGAGAGCGTGCTCCTCCATATCAAGTGGCTTTATGAATTTCAGTTCTCAATCTCATCTTTAGAAGGGGTTTTTGGAGGCTGTTCTGAAAAAGTGGAATAAGATGCCAAAGGTGTTTTGGGAGAAATGTTTCCGTATTGATGGATAGGGTTTTTTTCATTATAGCTTGACCATATGAGACCATTTCAGCGCATACTGGTTGCTTTATTTTAATTACACAGTTACCATGAGGCCACCAAATTAATTTTATTGTATTTCTGGGAATGTGGGTGTGGGATTTAGAGAAATTCAGGGAGGGAGATTTGGGGGTGAGCCCGATTTTAGATGGGTAAGATCTCTTTGGATGTAAAGGAAAGCATAATAATATGAGATATCCACAACACTTTGAGAGGACCATCCTCTTGTTTTACAGGAGCTTCTGCTGAAGAAGCTTGTAGGAAGCTGTGTCCTTCCTGCCTTGTGCAGGATCCTTTTGAGGAAAGAGATGGTGAGGCCAGAAACCAAAGGGTTCCCATCTCTGTCACTGGGAGGCCCAAATACTTGAGAATGGTGTATTTTTAGGTTAGCAGCACCACGTATTATATATTCTACCAAATAAATATTTAAAATAGAGGCTCTATTCAAACAAATCAATAAGAAACCAAATGTCTAGTCAATATTGTGAGTATCCTTCAGTAAGAGTTCATCTGTTGATTCTGCTCAGCCCACACAAACCTGAGGTGCTTTTTTATTGTTAAAAAGAAACCTCAACATGAAGCCAGTGTTATTTTTAAGTGTCTTTGTATTAAAAGTAACCTGAATTGTCTACACAATATAAAACTGGTGAGACAACTTTGGGAAACCTTACTGTAGAATGAAATGCTGTTTATCTCCAATGCATTTTTTCCCACATATACGTGTATGGAATTCAAATTAGAACATTTTGTAAGGAAATGTAGAAGGGTTTTATACTAAAGTCAAACAGAGCACAGTCTGTGAGCAGTAAAAAACTAGATACTTCTAGATTACTAAAATGTCCCTCGGGTCATAATTATAAATCAATATGCATGTGTACAAAAGATTGGTGTCTCCATAAAATGCCTGAAATTCAATATTTTTAGTCTACTGTGTCTTCTGAAAGTGCCTGCATATTTTATACTCCCTGTGTGCTAAAAATTGTCTCTGTATTTTATGTATTGTTGTTTGTGGAGCTCTGTTTGCAAACATAAGTAACAGCTAGTACTGGAAATTATATACAGGCTGTATAATATGCCTGAAGAAAACAAATCTGGCAGTGTAAAAATGCCCCTAACTATAAATTTCAAGGACACCGTAAGAATTTTTAACCTTATGCTAATACTGTTAAGAGTATACCATAGCTGTGTGAGATGCATTCTTGTAGCTAGCAGGAAGGAAAATAGCTCCAGACTCTGGTTAATGTGCACGTTTCCATGGTTCTGGTACCTGTTTGTGTGAAAAACTTCTGTTTGTTTGAGTCAGTGGGACGTGCAGTCACTGGTGTGTAATTCCTACGGCTGCTGCTTGATGTCTGCTGGCAATCATCTGCTGGCGAGTGGTCCCTGAGGCAAGCATGGTACACTGGAGCACTTCCCATCTCCCAGGCAAGGTGCACAGCTGGAGGGTGACCTGGCTGCGTGCCCCTGATGTCTGACTGCAACGGCTTGGAGCTACCAGCAGGGAAGGGGGCTCCCTCGCGTTTCCCAGATTAGGGGACTCACATCAGCTCATTCATTCAACAGCAGTGCCAGGAGGTGCTTTGCCCAACCACAGACTGAAAACCAATTTGGAAAGCACTGCTGGTGTCCTCTGAAGAGCCTCAAGCACTACGTAGCACAGTGTGGAAATCTCAATGGGAACTCCCCGGCATGGGAGGCACCATATTAGTGACACAGGAGTCTGTCTTTTGGCTCAGAACATGTGTCCTCTTGCCAGTGTCCTCAACATAACCGACCCAAACCATTCTATGATTCTATGATAACATTTTTTTTATTGATGTGGAAAGACATAGATTAATTGGAGAGGGAGAGAAGGTTTTCTTCAGTTCTAGGTTGGCTGTTTAATGTGATATCAAATAACATTGACGCTAAGCTTGAAATAAGGGACTTTGAGGTAAACATCACAGTATAGTTTAGTTCCTTTTCAAAATACGTTCTAATGAATTGTGGTGGTTTGGGCTGGAATAGTGTTAATTCTCTTCATAGTAGCTGGTATGGGGCTATGTTTAGGATTTGTGCTGGAAACAGTGTTGATAACACAGGGATGTTTTAGCTATTGCTGAGCAGTGCTCACACAGAGCCAAGGCCTTTTCTGCTTCTCACACCACTCCACCAGGGAGCTTGCTGGGGGTGCACAAGAAGTTGGGAGGGGACACAGCTGGGACAATGACCCCAACTGGCCAAAGGGATATTCCATACCATATGACGTCATGCTCAGTGTATAAAGCTGAGGGAAGAAGAAGGAAGGGGGGAAATTCAGAGTGATGGTGTTTGTCTTCCCAAGTAACTGGTGTGTGTGATGGAGCCCTGCTTTCCTGGAGATGGCTGAACACCTGCCTGCCCATGGGAAGTAGGGAATTAATTCCTCCTTTTGTTTTGCTTGCATGCACGGCTTTCGTTTATCTATTAAGCTGTCACAACTATTAAACTAATAAATTATTTCAACTCACAAGTTTTCTCACTTTTACTCTTCCTATTCTCTCCCCCCTCCACTTGGCTGGGGTGGGGGGGAACGAGGGAGCAGCTGGGTGGTGCTCATTGCCAGCTGGGGTTACACCATGACATGAATTAACATCTTCTGCTGGGAAACTACTGCTTCCATGCAGTTTTTCATTTTGTGTGGCAGAGTTACTTTTCTGACAACCAGAAAGCTTGCTAACCATGCACATGCACAGAGAGCCAAAGGTCCATAGTTTTCATCCCAGAGCCACAGGCTGATGTATCCCTGGGCCTGTCTCTCTCATGCCATGGACATTCCTTTAATAGAGTGGATTTTTGTTTGTGGTTAGGTTACATTGAGCTGCAGTAGTAAGCTGGAGATGTCAGCAATACCAATACTATAAGGCAGATGTTTCTGTCAGTGCAAGGTTATTTAAAGGAAAACCCACAGATATTCCACAATGTAAATTACTTATGTTTTGCCTGTATAACACCATATCTATTTACATACAATGCTGTTGGTACAATTGCATTCAATAGGAATGCATTTCAAAGCTCCTCCCTAACCAGACAAAACAGAAAGACTGTAGATGGCCAGAATTTGAAACAGCTTTGTATACAATTGCACATGGCAGACCCTGAATTGGTATCAGCATTTGTTCTGATAGACTTCCTTAAAGTGCAACTAGCAGTGCAAAATCTGTCCCAATTTAATGAGATGCCAAGTGCTGAACATGCCAACTTCTTTTTCCTGAGATAAGGTTTCAAATTTCTTATTTTTGTTGCATAGATTATCAGTGAAAGTAATTCTATGTAACAGCTTCTTTCAGCACTCAAAGAGCACCTGCATACAAAAGATTAACATGCAAGACACTGAATAATTGAGAATGCTTTGAGTAGGCAGAAAGACGAGTACACTGAAAACAACTTGTTTTTCTGGAAGAAGTTTGTATTTTTGTAAAAAACTAGTAAGCTTGAATCTTTTATTACAAAATACAAAACTTCAGACAAAACATTTCAGCTAGAAATCATAATTTTGAGATTGGGATGGCACATACAGGGTCCATATGTCTGCTCTACTGACTAGGTTGCCTAGCTGAAGTGCATTTCCCATGGTCATTATCAACTCTGTCCCTCCCTGATAAAACAACAGGGTCCAGCATGAATACCAGCTGCTGCCATTTGCTGTGACCCGAGTCATTTGGCTGCCAAACTTGGCCCACAAGTAGAGCAGATACATAAACCATTCAGGCAACAACTTTTAAAAGTCAGGAGTTTCATATCCATGTTTTTCAGCTTAAGATTTTTTGCATTTCATTCAAAATAGGATTTTTTTTGGCACGTAGGTGATTCTTTTTTATCTTACAACACTGGAACATCAGATTTGAGACAAATACCTTTAACAAAAGTATGTATTGACATGAAAAAAATTGATTTCTCATCCAAAGATAGTTTTGTTAGAAATTGTTAGAAATTTTGAAACAGCCCTAGTGAAAACTTGCCTTGATTTTATTACAGAACAGAAACTGAAAGATGTTGTTGATATATAATCTCAAGATGATCAGCTGTACATAAAGTACATTTAAAAAGCAATAGATATAGTATTAACCAGTATTATTATTAACCATTTCTTATGAACTAATAAATCTCTTACAGTTCCAGGCCTTGGTCTTGCTGTGGATAACCTAACATTTCTGTCTGATACTTTTGCTGACTTCCTTGGGACTCAAAGTACGGACTCTTGTTCTTGTAGAGTTCCATCAAATTCGTTGTCTCTGAAGTTAAGGCTGTCATTTATGTCAGTTATTTTGCTGAGATATCATATGCTACATTACAAAGGTTGCAATTTTATTTAATTACATGATGGAAAAAAAGAAAAATAACTTCTAGATTAAACTGAGAGAACCGTTGTTAACCTTTCTCTGTTGCAGGAAGCCATCCAAATGTGTAAAATGCAACTGACAGAAGTTTTCTGGAGAAGTGCATCCTAAACAAGTGTTACATTTCTAATTTTCCTTGGACTGATCAGATAGTCAATACGTCTTTGAGGCTGCATCTACGGGAGAGCAAAAGCAGGTACAGAATTAAAAGAAATTCTGAAAAAACAGTTCTGCAAGGGTCCTCAGGAGGTTACCAGCCAACCCCTCACCCCAAAGCATCATACCAAAATGAAATCTATCATCAGCAACCCACTCAAAATCTAAATACAAAGAAAAGTATGAACAGCAGAACAAAATAAAAGCTTCACATGCAACAAACTGACGGCAGTGAATTCTGGGAATTCCTTATTTGGTCTTACACTATCTAAGATCTTCTTGTGGACTCTGAAGTCTGTATTCCTTTAAGTAAAAAATTATGTTGGGCGTTCCTCCTCTGGCTCTCTTCAAGAAAATACCCATTAAGCTGTAATAAAAACTTAACATCTAACATTGCTTTCCTAATACATTAGAAGTTGCAACAATAAGCACACTAGTATTTAATGTATCTGAAAGATCGCCCTCAACATCTCTGTGTTTATTCAAGGCACATTTTTTTTAAAGTTCCCATGACTGGCATGATTCCACTTCCACCAACAGCAGACTGTTTTCAAACTCACCCCAGTGGGATCAGCGCAAGGCAAATGCTTGGCAGTTTTGAAAACTTTATCCTCGTTTGAAATCAGTGCACTAAATTTCCAATCCTAATTGCTTATGTGCTTTTACAAAATATCATTGCAGAAGAAAAGACAAAGAAAAATTCATTCTCAAATGCATCCAAGAAACATATGCTTTGGATATTTAAAGGTAGCAGTGAGACCTCACATGGATAATTACAAAGTAGCTCTAAGGAATGAAAATTTTTCCAAAGTTATAAACCTGTATCTTCACATAGCTTCCTAAATTAAACACTACAGTTGAATGGTTTCTTGTGACCAGCCTCAGTGTTGGTATTATCTTCCTCCATGTAGATGCTATCTGCTGACTACTGTTCCTTTCAACTTCCCCACCTGGTCTCAAGCCCTTGGAAATCAATGGATATTTCACTGTTCTTCCCAGTAGAAATTTTTATGAAGCCCCAACTGTTTGCCAACTATTGACCAACCTTCCTGTAGTTTGTTTCTGAAGCATTGATCATGTAAAGTCTGTATTGCCTTGGTATTCTTCCAGTATTAAACTTCTTAAATAATGCATTTGGTACATATGCATTATTGAATAAGCCGTAGAGGAAAATGTTAGATAACAAATGTGGACAACATGTCTCTGGTATTTAATGAGCCCCAGCACCTCAAGGAAAATCATGGGATAAATATAACTACCCTAGAAACATTTCATAAGATAGCTGCCTTCTGTATTAAACACAAATTTCTACCCGTCCCCCCACCCCATTTTGTTGCTAGAACATACTCCTGTTTTCTAAATTTACCCTTTGTTACTGTTTATTTCTGCAGAGAGGAGAGGTGCTCTGGGAAGTAACAGGATTGCCTGTCTCTGCTCAAGAGACCTTTTCCAAGGTATCTCTGCTGCACTTAATTTCTTGCAGTCCAGCAATAACCCAAAGACCCTACTGGTACTCAACAAAGTCATCACTCATTCATTTCCAGAGCACATCAGAAGTTTCCTCTGGTCTGTGTCACCCTGGAGATTAATATACGATAAGATTTGCTCCATTTGTGGCAGAACAGTTATTTGGCATTTCTTGATACTTCAGTTACAGGTCTGTTATGACAGGCTTTCTCACTAGGACAGAGGTTTTGAGAAGCCCTCTACTAATCCCCAAAATAACAAATTTACAAGTAGAATGGGAAAAAAAACCTGAAAAAAGCTGAAGGCAAGCATTATGTTTGTGTAAAGCAAGTATTCCCGAATACCGTGGACTGTCCTTTGAGTATAAAGTATGCTGAACTAGTTAGCATACTGACTAACCAGAAAGTTTCAAAGGGCATCCAAGAGCGCCTCACTGTCTCCAAAACTTCCTGAAACAGGTCATTATTTGAATCCTTTATTCAGCAAAATACTAGAATGGGAATATTCCCAGAACTTGTTGCACAAAAATACTATGTTGCAACCAGATTTACTAAAGGAAACAAGACATTAATCAGAGAGTTAATCAAGTAATGTTGTTGAAAGAAGCAGTGTTTATGGCCTTCAGTAGGCAATCATAAAACCATAGAATCATAGAATGGTTTGGGTTGGAAGGGACCTTAAAGATCATCGAGTTCCAACTCCCCTGCCATGGACAGGGACACCTTCCACTAGATCAGGTTGCTCAAAGCCTCATCCAACCCGGTCTTGAACAGAAGATTTTGGGTTGCATCTGATTTTGAATAGGAAGGAGCCAGAGGACTTGCACCATCTGGATCTAGACTGCCCTATTGTTCCCTGACAGCACTGGAGAAAATGTAACCCAAGCAGCCCTCTTTTGCTTTAAAAAACTCATCATGCCTGGTCATGTCATTTCTCCTCACCACCAAAGGAGGAACTGAGCAGCAAGTTTGGTCCTGAGGTGGTAACTGTGCCCATGATGACCAGGTTCCCCTCTCCCCTTCTGAGTCTTTCATAGTTATTTTCGTTAGAGCAAATACCCTCAGTTACTTATATTTTATTCTCACTGTGCTCTGATATCAATTAACAAATAATTTCATTAATTTCTTTCAACTCATGCAGTGTACTGGCCCATTTTCTGTGCAGCTTTCTCTAAAGTAGCATAACCTCACTGAAGCTGCAGTTCACTGAAATAGGGGCTGCCCACTGCTGGCTCAGTGACCTAAAACTCATTTTTTGATGCTATAGGAGATCTAAGATACAACACATTATAAATACAAAATTCAGACAAGTAGGACCACAACAACTATTTCATATTTAAACCTTGATATACTATAGCTGTTAGAGCCTCTGCTTAGTTTTGGTTTCAAAGTTGTTTCTTCTTCAGATTCAGTCCTCTACTAGTCCTGTCAGTCCTAGTCTGAGAAAAAAATATTTAATTATTCAATGCATCCCTCACATTGAAGGGAAAAAAGACAGCTCTAGTGGTTTTCTGCACAGGCCAACATTACAGGAGCAAGTTTCTAAGGTGGTTCCCTCTATCAGTAAGGATGCCATACTGTCAGCATTTCTTTTATGTAGTTTTAAATTTCTTTGTGCTGTCAGCTTGTCATCTAGTTAACCATGGATATTTGACAGCTGTGTTTCAAAGCCTGCCTGTTCTTTTTTCATCTGCCCTGGATGCCTTCTTATAGGGATTACTATAATGGGACTATACTGGGAACTATACTATATTATACTGGGAAAATATTTGAGTAGTTTGTTGGTTTGATTGGGGAAACATGCCCAAATCTCTCCCAGCTCTTCAGCCAGACAAAAAGAGAGCTAGCAATACATGGATGAATCTGTGGGTATCAGTTGATTTCAGGGTTGAATCTTTCAGTGATGTTTTGAATACTGATCTTCAGTCAATGAAAGAAGGACTTCTGCTGTTACAAGCATGTTGTAGTAATTTCTGCAACCCGTATGACACCAGTGATATGAATGATGAACACACATCTGGCATTATAAAACGGGGCTCTGATCTTTAAATTGATTTGACAGATGGCAGCTCCTCAGACACTGACACTGTGAAAATGTGTGATAAACTGAAAGCTTTGCCTGCTATTAGCCAGACAAAAAAATCCAAGTCCAACTGTATTAGAACAAATTGCTGAAATTAATGTGGTAGGAGTACTTCCAAATATGTCTGCATGCATCACACATTTGGCTAATTGTTAGAACAAAAAATCAGCAAGGCACAGATTTCTGTTTCTGAAGGTTATTTTTCCCCCTGCCCTCAGTTTTTAGTTCTCATTCCAAATGTACTTCCTTTGCAAGAAAACACCTTCCCGGAAGTTCTGGATACTCTCAAAATAATTCAGATACATCATTGCTTCAAATAGCAAAGCATTTCCATCCTGTCAACTTCTCATACACTCAGCACATTTCCCTGTGCATCAATAGACATACAGCCTGGAAATTCCTTCTCATTTCTTCATGAGTTAATCCCACCCACATAACTTCACTCCTCCCCTTCTTCCACAGATGCTTGGAAAAAGATATGCTGACCAATGAATATCATAACATTACATTCTCTATAGTACATTTCATCAATAGGGGTAAAATTATATGCTGTCATTGGTTTATATTTCTATTTTATTGACCTTTTAATTTCATTTTGATAGCTTAATTTTTCATTTCAAACAACCCTCGGAGTCAGAGCAGTTATATACAGTGCAATAAATGGAGCCACAATTCATCGTTCATTTCCTTCCCAGTATAAAACCACAACCACAACTAAATAATATTTCCAGTTTATAGAGTGTCATTTGGAGTAGTTAAGGAGAAAAATAGATCCTTCCCCATTAACGGAGCCATGACTCACTCTGGACTGGAGAGGAGGAGTGTGGCTGTGGTGGCAAGTGTAAGCCTCATGTAGCTGTGCTGGTCAGCTGAATTACACCAAGACGAATCCAGCCCACTATAAACGAGCACTCACTCCTTCTTATGAAATGGTTTTCTCATTTATCATAAAACCACTTTTGGCGTATCAAATGAACTAATCATGAAGCTGGTGTAGAAGACTGTCCAGTCCTGTGAGATGTTGAGTCAAATGGAGGTCCTTTTGTACCAGTGCGACTTGAGAAAATGCAGTTCCTTGGAGGTGGCACTCAGGACCTGTCAGAATCAGCCCTATGGCCCTTGGTCAGGCTAAGCTGTCTGTGGGACTGCCCCAATATCTGCTAGAGCCAAGGTAAGGGAACCCCTTCATTGCACCTGGGTTTTGGAAGGAGCTCTGTGCAATGGATCAGGGCATGAGAAGCAGCCCCTCGGATGGGACTTTGGTCCCTAATACTTGTCTGACCTGCAGTTCAGCCCTGGGACTAGGAGCAAGGATCACTCTCCTCCCATTGCTGACAGTAACAAAATATGCAATTAAACAGAAGCCTGTAACTCTACTCTCCATTTGACCTTTTCTTGGCTAATGTAATCAGAATGAAGACCTTCCAGCACCCCTGACTGATGCTCCTGGCATCCTCTTCCAGTGGCTGGTAATTTTTTCCTCAGCTCAATAATTTAGTTCAATGTTCATCATTTTATAAATGTCTCACACACCTTTTTTTTCCCCCCTTCTTCTTCACTGAGGTATTACTTCTTCCTAAAATGATTTGACAAATCTTTTGTTCATGTTGTGAATTGATCAGTGTAATTGCTGGGCAACATTTATCTTCTGTGAATGTTTTGCATTAGTTTCTGATTCAAAGAGTTTGAATGGCCAATAGTTGACCTACGTGATTTTCTGTTGTCACCTTCTACAATGAGACCCAGCAGGTATTTCAAGCTTTGTACCTGGCTGGGTCCATGGGCAGGGACTTCTGAGGAATCAAATCACGTGATATGAAGTCTCCCTTAATCTCTCAAATAATTTAAAATTGTAACTTTTTACATATGGAACAGAAGGGATCAAATTTGAAGCTGATACCCTCAGAGACCCAGGAAGACTGCCTAATGCCTCTGACCCATGCTGAAACTTTCCATCCATTTTTTTCCTGGGACTGGAAGGAATGGGCTGTGTAGCAGGTATGATCACCTCTGTCCAGTCAAAATGCTAATTTGAAAAATCCACATTCACTGCAATTGCGCTGCTTTTCATCTCATCCTTGCATCCATCAGCTTCTTTCAATTTTAGGAGTCTCCATTTAAACTTTGCCTTTATGGACCTATTTTCTGGCCTTGTTGCTGTGGTTGATCCTGATCCCATAAGGTGACTAGGAAGCCAACAACAGAAATCTTAACTTCTTTCACCTTGCAGAGGTAAGGCATTAGGTCTTCAGCCTCTATGACTCTTTCCATCAGTAGATGGGCTCCTTGTTCGCTCCGCACCCTGCTTCTTAGGAAGGACTTGGGTTCTTCTTGACCTCCATAGAAGCACAGCAGGGACATTTGCTCATTTATCTATCTATCTTGATTATCAAGGGAGAGAGAGGCAATTTGTTGGGAGTCTGCCCCCTTATGACCTCCTTCACTATGTAAAAAATTATCTGGATAACTTCTCTTCCTCCTGTTTTTTTACCTCCTATTCCTCATTAAAAAGTCCAGAAGAATTAAGATTAAAAACCTTTGGGAATGTTTCCAGTATCCAGGCAGGGAAAGCCAACTGAGAAACACAACTTCCTGTGCTTAGAAAATGCAATGACAGAAAGGCAGGTGGTTTCTGAAGAAATCATATGATTCAGCACTAATCAGCGAACAGGCTTGCCATCTGATTTCTCCTACTTGACAAGAAATATATTACAACGAAAGAGCACCACAATGTTTATTATGCAATATATTGGGAACAGTGGTGATTGAACTTTGTTAGAATGTATCCAGTAACACATTGTCAGAAAACCTCTATTATGCAGTTAACAGCTAAGGTTATGAATGTAAAAGAAAAACACTTTTTTTTTTTTTTTTTGTCTGGGAAATGTTTTACTATGTTTGTATGTAATTCCATAAATTTAAATCATGGACTGCAAATCTGCAATTAAAGGCAAACCTTTATCAACCTTTATCAGGTCCTGTATGTGAAAGGTGGGACCATCACAATATACTGAGAATACCTCTTCAAAGAAATAGTTTGTCTTCACAAGTCATTTTTAGATTGCTAAATGTTCCTCCAACTTATGGAAAAAAGTTATAAATAATTTTCACCTCTGGATTATCTCTTGATATTTTTCAAAAATGTGTGAGCGGTTACTGCCAGAAGCCACCTTAACAGACTTGTACAAAATATTGTCCAGGGGACAACTGGTTTATCAAAAACAGTTCAATTTTATGCTGTGTGCCTCTGATGGATTTCAGTGTTTCCCTAGCCACTGGGCTTCAAGGGATCTCTTAGGCCATCTAATCTAGAATTTTACATGGAAGGCTGCACCTACATTTGCGTTTCAGTCTGAATCAGGATCATGAACCCAACAGCTGTGAACCCAGCCTCCTGATGGTTCCCCCCTCACAACACTATCGTTCTCACTGTGGAGCTGTAAGAGAACAGTCAAAAGTCGATCCCTTTCAGATGACACCGAATGGCTCGATGCCCCCTTGGTGCACAAGCAGTGCACATTAACCGCCAGTGACCACCCAACCACCGGGGAACAGCTACAGCTAACTGAAGCTATCACCTCCCCCTGAAATGTGTATAGGGTGGATACAGGGCCCTCAGCACAAGCTCTTTTGCTTCTCAGAGCAGGCTGTAATGTGACACACGTCTTGTCCATGTAAACATAGCCAGTGCTTTACAATCCTGTTCATAAGCCTATCAAACACGGTCTGAAGCTGTTGCTCAGGGTTATAGATCTACACTGACCCCTCAACTGTTTTGTACAAGCTTTTCAGCTTTGCTTTAATAGTATTTTGTTTGACAAGTAATTAATGCCAAACTTAATAACAACCTGCCACAAATACATCAGTATGATTGCTATTAATTTTACTGTTATTATTTTGATAATTGTTTTAATCATTGATTGAGTACTTCCAAAATTTCATTGTATGCCAAAAGAACTAGACACACTCTGCTATGCCAACCTAAGACAGATTTCTGCATTGTACATGTTGAAACAGCTCTTCGAAAATGAATGAGTTATCACTGTGCTGAGGAGTGAACTCGGTACCACATCACTGTCACTTTCCCAAGAGAATATTGACAAAAACCATCATGGAAGTGCTAAAGGTATTTTACAAATATATGGCGTAAATTAAGATCCATGTTGCTGTTGTGTTAGAAACTAAGAACGCCCAGCACTGCCCTTCAGAACAAAGGTAGCTGAGAGCAGAACAAGTAGAAGAATAAACACTGAGCTCTGATTCTTTACATGTTAGCCATGTGGAAAGGGGGAAAAGCTCTAGGGTGGATGAGGTGTTAGTTCCGTGCTTTCCCTTCCATCATTTACTGCTGAGATACCAAGGGTCTCTAAGATCAATGTAAAGGTCCTGACTGAAGCAACTTCTGCAATGTGGAAGTGTAACTGGAACATACAATCAAGAAATGATCCAGAGAAAATGCACATTTATTTACTGTATCTGCACTGGATTTTGTTTGCAAGGGAATCTCAAAGCTCACCTTCAACAGTGCCTCCATCTTATATCCACATCTCCTCCAGTCTGACAACTGAGGAGAATAACAAAAACATTGCAAACCTCCACTTTGGCAAAGGCACCTGTATAACAGAATTATTACATGCCCAGAGCAAAGCAAACCTCCACATTGTGATGGTTTAATGTATAATATGCACAGAGGTGAATTCTCAAAAGCCAAGCCAGAGCTACTCTGGCTGGCGAGGCTGAAAGAATTAATTAATGGTAATAATTGGGCTTGCAGAGAGAGAGAGAGGAGGAGACGTCTTATCCCAGGAATGATGAAAAGACAATTGGCTTTACCTCTGGGAAGTCTGTCCCAGACAGGACTACCCACCATGCTGTCCAGGAGAAAGGCCTAGCTGACATTGGAGGAGGGAAGATATGAAAAGCAGTGGAAAGGAAAGAGCGAACACTGACTGAATGCCTGTCAGAGTTCAAGGAGCATCTGACTGATGCTCTTAGTCATATGGTTTGGTTTTGGGTAGTCCTGTGAGGAGCAGGGAGCTGGACTTGATGGTCCTTATGGGTCCCTTCCAACTGGAGATATTCTATGTTTCTTTGATTCTATGAGGGAAAGTCTGTGACTTAGTAACTTTAGCCTTGGAGGTGGAAAGGGAGATGTATCCGGGCGCTGAAGGGAACAGATATGTGACAAAAGCTTTATTAGACATTTCTTCCAAATGTCAGGGGTGGTTGTTTCTCTCTCACCTCCCATCCCCCCCAAAAATCAATCCAAATCCAAGACTAACTCCCAAGGCATTTATCCTTATAAATCAAACATTCAGGAATGAACTGAACCCATTACAGCTGTAATTGACTTACAAATGTCTGCCTCCACTCAAAATCTATGTTTGGATATACTACGGTACGCACTTTGTGAATAAAAAGGTCAAGATATCAGCATTACAATTACCTTTGGTACAGAACTGGTACATGAATCTGCAGCAGGGACAGTGAACTTTGAGGACATTGAGGGAAGAGAGTCAATTCCTGTAACAAGATATAAGATTACTGTTATTTGGTGTCCGCCATGGCATGAACCACAAGCCAGGAATACAGCTAAACATGATTTAATATTGTGAGCCAAACTCTAGCTAACATGTTGGGCTAACATGGCAAGGTTTTTGTAGTGGGGAAGGAGCCTGCAGGGGTGAATTCTGTGAGAAGACACTAGTAGCTGCCCCCATGTTGGACAGAGGCAGTTCCAGCTGGCTCCAAGATGGACCTGCTGCTTGCCAAAGCTGAGCCCATCAGCGACACTGGTGGCACCTGGGTGATGTATTTAAGAAAGGGTAAAAAACACTGCCCTACAGGAACTGGGAAAGAGGAGTGAGAAAATGTGAGCAAAACAGCCCTGCAGACACCCAGATCAGTGAGGAAGAGAAGGGAGGAGGTTCTCCAGGTGCCAGAGCAGAGGTTCCCCTGCAGCCTGTGACCATGGTGAGGCAGCTGTGCCCCTGCAGCCATAGAGGGTAACAGGGGAGCAGAGATACACCTGCAGCCCCTGGAGGGCCCTACTCCAGAGCAGGTGGATGTGCCTTCAGCCTGTGGAGATCTCACACTGGAGCAGGTTTCTGGCATGACCTATGGCTCTGTGGAGAGGAGCCAATGCAGGAGCAGGTTTTCTGGCAGGAACTCTGACCCTGTGGGGGACCCACACTGGAGCACTCCATTCCTGAAGGGTTGTATGATGGAAGGACCCATGCTGGAACATTTCTTGGAGAACTACAGCCCATAGGAAGGACTCCTGTTGGAGAACGCTGTGAAGGACTGTGTTCTGTGGGGAGGACCCATGCTGGAGGAGGGGAAGAATGTGAGGACGAAAGAGCAGCAGAGACTACGTGTGATGGACTGACCGCAGCCCCCATTCCCTGTCCCCCTGCACTGCTTGTGAGGGGGAGGTAGACAAGTTAGGGGTGAAGTTGTGCCTTGGAAGAAGGGGGTATGGGGGAGGTGGTTTTAGTTCTGGTTTTTATTTTTCACTATCCTGCTCTTTTATTAATTAGCAATAAATTAAATTAATCTTCTCCAACTGGAGTCTGTCTTGCCCGTGACAGTAATTGGTGAGTAATCTCCCTCTCCTTATCTTAACTCACGAGCTTTTCCATCTTAATTTCTTCCCTGTCCTGTTGAGAATGGGGAGTGACAGAACGACTTGGTGAGCACTCAGTGGCCAGCCAAGTTCAACCCAGCACACTAATGAATATGAAAAGAGCCTATCTAGGACCCAGTAGCATAAATTTGTCCAAGTTTACTTAGTTTTCCTTTCATTTTTTATAAATGTTATGTTTTACTATACCGCATGCTCTTGAAATCTTTCCACTCCACTTCTTTCTTCATAATTTATTTGTTAGAGGAAATGGGATGTATGCCTGCATTATAGACTCTGCACAATAATTTTATGTCATTAAGTGTTTGATGGAATGTTTTGATAATAATGTGGTTATAAATGCAAGTGGTGGGTAATGATTTGTTGGAGATTTACATTTGCTTTTGAAGAGTCTTTGTGCTTAAGGACTAGAATTTAAAAGGCCTTAATCATTTATCAGTAAAATCGTAGTTCACTAACTGCTTTTTTTTTTCCTTCTTTCTTTTTTTTTTTTAATGTTCTTTTTTGTTGGTGGTGGTGGGGCTTTTTTTACAAGCTAACTGTAAAATATTGCCTAAATTCACTATTGTATGGGAATCCAGTACTCCTACCTCTGGCCCTAGAAGGTATTTCAAAGAACAATGTCATTTGAAAAAACAAACCCAGGATTAAAACTAAGTTCACTTGCAGAGAACTTTGACATTTGCTCAATACCTTTGAAGGACCATACTGTAGAAAATTCAAAATATCCTGAAGAGATTTAGGCAAAGTATAAGTCCTTCACAAAGTATTCTGAAGTCTTGTAATTTAATTGCTTGACATGTTGTCCATCATGCCTGTGTTGAGAAGCAGTTTAATCATATGTGACCAGCTTAGACCTACCCGGGCTTTGTTCTGTGTTCCACAGTTCCTCTGGAATGTATCCCTGATTTTCACTACCATGCCTTTGCCTGTTTTCCAAATGGCCATCTTTTTTCTTCTCAGCTGAAACTTTTCTAGAAACAAAAATGGCTGTCATTAGAACTTCATTATGACATGAGAACTCCTGAGAAGCAGGCTACAGAGCAAAAAATTATATGTTTACCTGCTGAAAAAAATAGGTGCAATATATATCTGGGCCTTCCATGTAATTATCTAGTGCAAATCTTGTCCCATGTAAGTATTACCTGTGAAATTCTCTTTGGAAAGCATTATCAAAAAGCAGAAAAATAAGATGATCAATCTTCAAAGAGTGAAGACTATGTTCCGGATTACAGATTTTGTAGGAAATTAATGTTTGTCTCTAATTCTGAGTTGCAGGATATTAGGTGGTGCAATAAGGGAACACCAGCTAGGTCACTTATGACAGCTCATAATTTTTGTGATTTGAGCCCACCCAATTGCAAAAACAAAGCATATTAGCTCACATCACCACAGTTAGCTCCCAAGTGATTCATCTGTACTCCAAAGTTAATCTTGCACTTTGAAATTTACTTTACAAGTGCGCATAGCCACAGTGAAGTTGACAGAACTTCCTTGGTTAAAGTTAGCACATCTCTGAATTTGCAGAACAGTGACATGCACAGCTGCACAGTGAGAAGAGAGTGCATTTTACTGAAAACTCTTATGCTAGAAGATATGTTGCTATTCATCTGTTACTACCCTGGACTCTGTGGGATAGTCCCAGGTCCATCTTTACTTAGGTTTCTGGTGTGACAAGCACAGGTTGATGGCAGGACTATGACCCAGGGATTTGTAGGGGAAGGAGGAAATATGCTCAGTTAGCAATATTTGTGGAAACTGCTGCATTTGCTTTTTTATGTTTAGTAGGAATTACTTGGCAGGTCCATAGAGCTTCAGATGAGCATCACTGATGCACACGTAAATCTGACGAGCCAGCTATGACTACATGGCTTTTTAAGGAAATAAACATGTTAGATACCACTAAGAAACCTATCATGTTGCTAGAAGACAAGAGCAATTGCTTAGGAATACCACCTCCACATGTTATATGATACTGTACTGTCTATTTTATCTGATCCTTAGATCTCAGCAAACTCAGTGTAGTAGCCAGCTTAAGAAAAAAAAAAAAAAAAAAAATGTAGGAGATACTGAAAGATAGCCAGCTAAGTTAAAAATAAATGTGGAAAGTAAAGCAATATATCTTTGCGTCTCACTATTTCTTTGCTACTACTTCAACACAGCTTCCAAAATCAGTACAATCATATTTACTGCAGGTAGTAATTCCAAGAAAAAAAAGATTGTATCTACAAAATCTGTAAGTGACTGTAAATAATACCTGTGATTTCAGTGTCATTGTTTACACATGCTAAAACTTTGCAGAACCATCAACACCAAGTTTCTAAGTCCAAGCTAAGCCATAGAGCCTGGACTTAACCTGGTGCTTAAGTATTTGATTAAGCTTTTGCTTAAATTTCAGAATGTAAGCAACACTTATAAAGCCAGTACAACTCACGTTTACAGTTAATGGGAAAATAGGAGCTTTACTTTACTGAGTTGTAAAAACACACATTCTGTCATGAAGATATAATCATATTTGCCCAGACCAGATTCAAATAAATAGGGAGAAAGTAATATTATGCCTTATCCTGGACCTGTTTAGGTTATCTGAAAGCAAGCACTGTGCAGATCTGCATCAGCAAGGCAGGGTCCTGGGAAGGACACAGACCTGGCTGTACCAGTCCCCACTGCTGGGCAGGTGCTTACCTGCATGTTCGATTGATTTTGCCTTAGCGGGGTTGACTCTTGCAGAAGGCTTTTGGCAGAACCAAGTCGGGATCCAAGCAAAAGGGCTTTGCAGAACTTTATTCACAGCAAAACTGACAGGCAAGTGGTGCCTGCTTTTGGCCTCCCATTCCCTGATGATTTAGTCCTGCTGTATTTATATATAGCTGCACTTGGTAAAATGATCAATTTAGCATCACTAAATAAGAAATCACATGGAATTTTACTGGTATGGCATGGCATGGCATAAATAGCATAATTTCTTCAGGAGAAAATAGTGTTTACCTAATTTCTTTATTTTGTTTCGAATCAATAAAATGCTGTATAAATGAAAATTTTTCAACAGGCCTTCACAAAATTTACCCGCAAGAAACCATTAATGAAGCTAGGTATTACTGAAGTATGAGGCAAAGTGGTGTAACATTTTGTAAACTCATTAAGAGAGGGGAATTTAAAAGCCCCGCAATCGTAGGCAGTGTATGAATTTACAATGCTCCCCAGAAGCTTAGAAAAAATGACTCCAAATAACGCCACTGATGCGTCTATCACAGCTGCACTGGCGCCAGTACATAGCATCTTAATGCTGATAACCATCATCTCATGATTTCTAACCTTTTCCAACTCAATGCAATAACCTACCAACAGCTTTGTACTCAAGTGCATCCGATCATTGCCTGATTCAAGGCACCCATCATATCCGGACAGCTTTATTTATTTAATTTAATTTTTATCAGCCTAAAGCTAACGAACCTTAAAACAGCTGGGGGGACGATCTAATTTGCCTGTCAGTCTCCCAATTAACTTGCGGCGAGGCTTCTC
>NW_010135886.1:0-3198 GCF_000699245.1 Pterocles gutturalis
CAAAGGGACGGGGCAAAGGGACGGGGCAAAGGGATGGGGCTGGCCACCGCTCAGCCCCTGGCAGCAGCAGGTACAGGTAGGAAATAATTTTTTTATATTAGGAAATAATTTAGGAATAAATTCTCCACTGTGCGGGGGGTGAGGCAGTGGCCCAGGGTGCCCAGAGGAGCTGTGGATGCCCCATCCCTGGAGGGGTTCAAGGCCAGGCTGGATGAGGCTTTGGGCAACCTGGGCTGGTGGGAGGTGTCCCTGCCCATGGCAGGGGGTGGCACTGGGTGATCTCTAAGGTCCCTTCCAACCCAAACCCTTCATATGACAAATGGGCAAACCAGCTGTTGGAAATTGTTATAAACACAGAAAATGGCTATAAATGCAGCACAGCCTTTGGATTAGCTCAGGATAAACCGCAGCATCAGTAGCATCAGCACCAGACGTGGCAGGTGACAGAAAAGCACAAAAACTGCAGCACAGCCCCGCGCTGGCAAACAAAACTGATGCTGGGCAGCACGTTACACCCGGGCAAACCCTCCTGGCCCTTCCCAGCATCTGTCCTGGAATCATTCTGGTCTGGGACAAAGATGGGGACAGCTGAGCCTGTGGCTTTCAGCAGAGCCTGGGGCTCGGTGGCTGCAGGGGACCCAGGCAGGGTCCCGGCGGGATGGGGGATGCTTCAAACCCCAGGGCATGAGGGGGAGAAAAGGGTGGAGAAAAATCGAGGACATATTTCTGAACCAAGCGCCTTCCTTTGGGAGGGAAAAACGGCAGCAGGTTCAGCCCTGAGTGATGGCTGGGACATGGCTCTGGAGGTGACCCTCGTGCCCAGTGCGGGCAGGGACGGGGACCACGCCGAAACCGGAGCATCCCTCCAGCGAGCGCTGGGGCCGTCACTGCCATCAGCCGCATCCCGTCCTTGGGAAAGGGCACAGGAATTTTTTTCTTCACCGGTGACTTTCCCATTGCCCAGCAGCAATGCAGGTTTCCACCTGATTCAGCCCAAGCAGCTCAAAGGTTATGTTTTTCTGTTCATTTAGTGTTTTCTGTTCATTTACACCCTCTTCAGAGCTTTTCACCGTGATCACTGGGGAAACCACTGGGGCTGCAGGACGGGACCGCCACCTCCATCCCCTTCCCCAGCATCCCTCCCTTTGGGGCAGCGAGCACCCTGCTGTGCTCCAGCCTGGAGAGAGGTTCCGGGGGTCGCTGGACCAGCTCCCCCAGCGCAGCAGCTCCGGTCATCCTGGTGAGGAGCCCGGCCCCGCGGCCACCATCCGCAGAGGCCCCCGGCGTCGGTCCCGCAGCGCTGGCTTATCTGCTCCCCATCACCGGTGGTGCGGGTCGGAAGCATCGCGGCAAATCCCTCGCAAGGGTCTTTCTGAGTCAGTGGCACGAACTGCCTCTCGGAGCATTTCGGAACCAGACAAACAAAATTACACTCTCAGTCTGGCTGCTCCTGGATTCATCGAGTGTTCGCAAACCTCTTATCAGGCATCTGATGGCAAGTTGCTATTTGAGTTAGAAAAATACCTATTAGTTATTACAAAACTCCGAAGTTTCCCAGCTCAGCTCATTTCTCAGCGCGATTTCCTGCGGCAAGCGCAGGTCGGGGGGTGCCAGCAGAGCCCATCGCCCCGACCTCACTCAGCTTTTCCCCGAGTGGGGCAGGAGCCTCCATCCAGCTCCCCAAAACATGGGAGCAGGGTCACAAAACCCCATTTACCCTCCACTCCCAGGCATCGATTCCACAGGACCACCCCACGCCAGCTCCCTGTCCCTTGCCTGCATCCCCATGGGGTGCCACGGGCAGGGGCACAGGGTTCTGGGGGTCCCATTTGGCCAGGGGGGACCCCACGTCCCCATAACCCTGATGCCCTGCTCCCACCCAGGAGGTTTTGTCCCCGTGGGCCCCTGGGTGCAGGGTGAGATAACCAAAGACAGAAAATGCGAGATGCTTTGCATGATTTGGAGATATTCAAATGAAACGCCGGCCGAGCGATGGGAGAGGTGGCAGGATAGCTAGAGGAGGAAAAAAAAAACCAAAACACCAAAGCAAAGCAAAGCTCTGGTATTTGAGCATCATCAGATCCGTGGGCTCGTCGGTTCGGGCACTTTCACCTCATGGGGTAGAGAAAGTCCTGGGATATGGAGAAATGAAGAACCTCCAAACCCAGCGGTTTACACACTTTTCTACGTGACCTGACACCGTTATCTGACGGTGGAAATTTCCTACGTTGAAACGTAATGAAAGATCAGAAGAAAATCTTGACTTTTGCAAAAAAAAAAAAAGAGACTTGTTGTCCTAACTGGATAGGAGCAACTTTGGAAAGTGCCGATAAGGGCAAAATCAGGTTGTTTTTTTCCTACAGGTTCAGCAATTTCACAGCCATAAATTGAGATGTTCCTTCCAGAAAAGCACACACAGGTGGAGGTTACCAAAATATCCACAAACTGCAGAGCTGAGGGGGCTTTGGTCCAAGCAGGCCATGAGCATCCTGGTCCCCATCCTGCTCGCTGTCCTGGCGCTGGCAGCCCGCCCGGGCCACGGGGCAGCCCTGGTGCCCACCGACAACTTTCTGACGGAGAGCATCAAGCGGCTGAGCGAGCTCCTGGAGACCAAGGTAGGGCTGGTTCCTGCAGCTCAGCCCGTACCCGCGGAGGGGAGGAACGGAGGGTTTCACAGGGCTGGGCGAGAGCGACGCTGAGTCAAAGGAAGGTGCTGAGCGCGCGGTGCTGAGGAGGAGCGGTCGGCCGGGCGGATGGGGGTGTGTGTCTGTGCGTGCACGGGTCAGGATGGATCCGCAGTAGCGGTTTGGCTGTAGCCTGATCGCTCCTCTGCTTTTGTGTCTTGATAAAGGTTTCCTGTGACAAGATGAACGTGACAAATATATTTGCAGGCAATAAGGTAAGAGAGGAAAAAAAAAAATCGAACGCATCCTTGTTCAAAAACAATCATACGGCACGATGGGTCCTGGGAGAGGATGCTGGGGGCTGGAAGAGAGCACGGGGCAGCCCAGAGGCAGCTGGGACCCCCAGGAGTCCTACCCGTCCCAGGGCACAGAGCCCGCTGCGAGCCCCCGGCAGGGACAGGGGGCTGTCAGCACAGAGCCCCTTGGGGCAGGGACAGGGGGCTGCCAGCACAGAGCCCCTCGGGGCAGGGACAGGGGGCTGTCAGCACAGAGCCCCTTGGGACAGGGACAGGGG
>NW_010135886.1:3426-26002 GCF_000699245.1 Pterocles gutturalis
AGGGTTTTCGAGCTTTTCAGAAAGGAAGAGAGGAACCTCTTCCCTTGGAGCAGTGTGTCACTGTCTCGGCCACCCACACGCACCCACAGCATCCCCAGAGCGGGTTACGCACATTATCCCTCTTGAGCCAGGGGAAGGCTCCTCAGTGAGCAGGAGATGTCAATAGCAGATAATAAAACCTCTTTCTGTTCTGAAAATTGCTGCCTAAGCCAAGCTCCCCAGCCCAGGAGTTCCTGTTTTCACAGAAAGCTGATGCCCAGGAAGCCGAGAGGTGCAGCAGCATCTCACAGGGGGCTGAGCATCTCCTCGGGGGGTCCCAGCCCCACACCCAGCAGAGGGAGGGATGCTGCACACCCCAGTGCCTGCAGACCTGGCCGGGGGCATGAGGACAAGCCTGGCGCTTATTCCCATCTTTGCCCCGGGAGCACAATGCTCTGAGCACGCTGGTGCTGGCTGCTGTGCCAAACTCCGCCAAAACTCCCCAGCAGCTGATGGCACCCTTGTCCTCGACAGGGACAGAGCCCTGTGTGCACTGGGGTCGTGAGGCTCTGGCAGCTGTAGCTGTGCTTTGGAACAGAAATGTTTTATTTGCACTGTTTTAACCTGCTGCTAATGAAGCCATGAGTGTACAAAAGGGTTTCTAAAAAAAGCCCTGTGCATCCTTTTCCAGGAAGATGATGACATGGAAGTCTTATGCAAAGCCACCACCATCGCCTGGGAGGGCAGGAGCTGCCACATGCACCTGGAGGGGATTTACGTCAACCTGCTGGCTCTGCTCCGAAGGCAGAGCCCAGAACACCAGGTCAGCCCAGGCTCTCCCTTCGCTGCTGCACAGGGGCTGGCCAGCCCAGAGCCTTCCGGCACCAGCTGCTTTGATCCTTTCCCCCAGCCAAGACACAGCTGGAGGACCATCTCCCTCCCCAGAAAGCATCCTAACAGACATTTTTTCCTTTTACAGGCACCGTGTCCCGTGGCAGCAGGGAACACAACTTCTCTGAATGCTTTCTTCATGGATTTACGCAAAGTCCTCCAACGATTAGTAAAAGACAGGAGTTTGAAGTGAAAAAACAAAGTTGGGGGGTTTTTTGCTTGGGTATTTTTAATTATTTTAAACTATGACACTCTATTTTAAAAAAATTATTTATAATATTTCTATAAATAAATGTATTTTTGGACTATATTTGCTGGCATTGCCTAAGATGTTTCTTGGCCAGACACTGGAGAGCAGGGGAGCATGTTTGTGCCTTGGAAGGTGGCAGCTCCAGGGGAGTGGAGTCATGCAGGTGTTTAGGTGTCTACCCTTTCACAACTTACTTGGAAAGTCCCCTGACTGGGCAGGGTTTGGTTTGTGCATCACAGCACTCAGGGGAGCTGCACAGTTAGACCCCAAAAAGCCTGCCACCTGCTGCACGGAGCAGGCTGAAGTGCTTTCCCGAGGAAGAAACGCAGCACAGACCAACAGTTTCTGCAGCAAAGGAAACAAAGTCAAACATTTCCCCTTGCTGCAGGTGAATTCATCCCATCTGCACAAACACAGGGTGTGACAGGCTGGCCACGCAGTATGAGGCCCCCTGAAGCCAGAACAGCAGGATAAGCCTTCTCTCCATCAGCTGTACCACCTGTGTGGTGTGCATGATGCAGAACACACCCAGCACCAACCACTTCAGGGGACAAGCAGCGGCTCTCACAGGGCTCTGGCTCCACAGGGCTCTCCGGACAGCCCCGGCAGAGGATAGGCTCCAACAAGGGGCTCAGCAGCTCACTGTGGCATACCTCGTGACCCAGACCCTGGCCTCATCCCACTGATCTCCTCTGGAGTCTTGCAAAGCATCATCTTGTTCTGCCCTGTCCACCTCTTCCATAAGAGCTTGTTGCCCACCGCCCTGGGGCTTGGCAATGGGGGTCCCCACACACCCCAAACTCACTTTCTACCTTCTCAGGGAAGCGCTGTGTATCACAGAGCCGTACAGACTATTTCAGCTACCCTGACACATCTCCTGAGTTAGAAAGATACTGTCTGTAAAAAGTTATTTGAGAACCATGCACAGAAATGGAACTAGGAATCGAGAATTTTATTTTATGGTATGAACATGCTCCAGGGACACAATACTGATATATACAGTGTAATGAATAAATTTTAATCATAAAACAAAGAATAATCAGAAATAAACCGAGTTAGAAAACCAATAAATAGGAAATTATACAAACAGAGGAGCAGTTTCTCCTATATACATGACTGGCTAAGCAGAACCACTGAGAAGGGTGGGAGCTGGACATGTGCAGACAGTGTAAGTCAGTGAAAGGCACTAAGGACCATCTTCCCCTCCTCTTAAAGAAAGGATCAGGAGCAAGTTAAATATGAAATAATTCATTTACACAACATTAAACAACATAAAGCGGCAAAAACCTCAATGTTAAGGTGGATGTTCTGGAATGAGGGGAATCTCCTGGTAGCAAGATGAGCACACACAATAGATATGTTATGGTAATGTGGTTTAGGATAGATCCTATAGAGCACATACTGACCTGGGATGAGAAGGGCTGGATTAAGCTTTTAAACCCCATACAAACCAGACTCCTTCCTCATTAAAACACACTGTGGACCCGTGAGACGTTCACAGATTGTCTGGGGCTACAGAGGGCCCATAGGGCAAACCTGCCAGACAGACTTCCGGGTTTCAAAAGCAAGTTCCCAGAACTTCAACAAAACCCCTCAGTTCGGAGGTAAGCCAAGTGGACAGACCATCACAACCATGGCAGTGTTCCACTAGAAACAAAAGTCCTCCTGTGAGAGCAGGTAACCTGTTCTCCAAGTCCCTGTGACAGGAGATCACAACCAGTTTCTCCAACCTGCGAATTAAAGATGTGCAAGCAATTACTTAAGCATTTTCTCTGCCCTGAGGCTCACATACAGGTAGAGTACTCTTGTCTTCAGCAACAGGACTGTAACATTAATTCAGTGGAAGCATATGCCTTTATGGTTGTTTTAAATACTTTAAATGCAGTGTCGTGGTTCACAGCAGCATCTTTAAACCACTGATGTCCGTCAGGTAAAAGAAGTTTCAATGGTCTTTTTGAAAGCACAGTTCAGGAGAAACTCCCTTAAAAACAGATCATTCAACAAACCTCAGCACAAAGGGAAATACAACAGCTATCCCTGGTTCTGAGAACTAGCAGAGGCCAGAACTACACACCTACCTGCTTGGACCGAGCAAGGCCAAGACAAAACAGTGTTTGAGCCACTTTCAGTCTGTAACACAGAGAAGCCAGCTCTACCCAAGCACACAGTAAGGTCAGCTCTTCAAGGGCAAAACCAACTACAGCTTAGATCAGACAAAAATGGAGTATTTGCCTCTTCAAATGCTGGGCTAGAGAAAACAACCACCAGTGTTTGTATCTGTATCTTGTACAAACCCAGGTGACAAAGCCAAGTCTTGTATGATCTCAGGTGATGCTCCCTCCCTCCCCAAAACAGAGGGCAGCGTGTTCTTCTCCTAGGTCATGATCCTGAAGAATGTGTTTGGAAAAAAAACAGGGAAAAAGCTTAAAACTCCTTTAGAACAGCACTGAACACATCTCCAGAGCAAAACAAGGCCAGTTTGAACTATTACAGATCCTGCCAGAGCACAAGGTACATCCAGCGAAGCATCACGACAGCGAGAAAGGGATATCAGCCTTCAACTACTCTAAGTACTTCACAAGAACATTCTGGTAATTGCCAACGTGGCTACCAGCAAGAACTCAGGACACCTACGGAACCTTCTCATTCTTTGTCACGCTTAAGGACTCCTAAGGATTTCTCCTACTAGCAATCACAGCTTTTAAACCTGGAGGTAACACTCAGCCCCTGCCCGGCACGGGAACTGTGAAGATGCGTGCAGCTGACATGCCCCAGCACGAGTTACAAAGCACACAGACCCCAAAGGAGATGCATTTTCTGTGACACAAAAGCAATGTATTAAAGTGATGTGTGTCTGTTAGCAGCATGAACATCAAAGAAAGAGCAGCCACCACAAATAAATGGGTATTATCAGAGACCAGAATTTTTTTCCCCCCCCCCCCTCTCAGAGCACAGCCTGAGATGATACAGTCTACATAGGAACACGAACAGCAGTAGCTATCTCAGGGGATGTTACTGTTCTGGGAAAATTGGGCAATTTATGCCTGTTTCAATATAGGACAGTCAAATTCATCCTCAGTTTAGAGCACTAGTCCAGCACCCCTGTATCTAGGGATAACAAAACAGTGCCACAACACCCACAGCCCCAAGGCTGAAGCTGAGTCCCAGTGTTTCAGCATTCCCTGTAAATAACCTCTGCTGTTCAGATCACAGAACAATTCACCTACATTTAAACAATTCCAGCTCAGAAGCATAAAAAGCAGCCAAAGCAATGCTGCAACACAGCCTTAAAAGGAGGAGAAAAAAAAAAAGCAGCTCTTTTTGCCTTTGCATCAAAAGGCCTCACTCTCCACAGTGCCAGCGGATCACACGCAAACAGACAAAAATAAAAGCACTGCTCAGACACACTTGTTTCCTGTTGCACTTAAACACAGCGTGGTCCCTTCCCAAAAGTCTCAGACTTTTGTAGTTCACGTTTCCCCTACCTACCTACTTTCTGTGTACAGCAAGACAGCAAAGGAAGGAAAGAGGACTGTGTATTTGATACACAACACGATCAGGCTAAAAGCCAGAGTGAGGAATATTTAAATAAAAGGGTTTGATGCTCTTAATTCAAGGGTTTGCAGCAACCACATTCCAACACAGATCAGTGCAACAGAGGACAACAGTGAAAGCTGCCAGTTATGTGCAAAGCAGGGCATAAATCAGATTTACCAGCCTTAAATTTCAGACTTTTATCAACCGTTTCGAGCTAACACGTCTAGCACTTAAACACACATCTAGAACCCTTATTTTCTATACATTTCAACAAGGACTGCCAACAGCTGTTTCCCTGCACAACACGTTTAACACATGGAGTTTCACAACCATCATATATACCAGTTTAATATTATGTTAATATAACATACAATATACAGGCAACTAAGGAAAAATACATTTTTTTTTTAAATAAAGCTCCATACCAGCAAGGCATGGATTTTATAGCCAAACTGTGCCATCTCTTGAATTCCATATTCTGGACAAATCTTATACACTCACTGATTTTTATGGTAATTCTGACCAGGTCACACCTACTGCAGCAGAGAGTCAATGACGGCTCCTGGTTTTGCTGAACGTTTTCTGTTTGGAGAACAGAAAGAAAAAAGGGAAAAACAACACCATACGTATATCATTATGCTGTCTAAGAAAGACAGGGACCAGCCACATTTCAAGTCAAAACTACACCATGTTCCTGTTCCACAAGCATTTGTCAAAACCAAACAAAAATAACCGAGAAAACCCATGCTGAAATCTCCCCCAGCAGCACGTTACTTTCCAGTATACACACTGTCAGCGTGTCAGATCTTAAACTGAACACAGCAAAATAAAGCAAGAAGCTGCAAGACAGGAATGCAGAAAAAGGGCATCAGAAAAATCCCCAGACAAGGCTCTCTGGACAAGATTTTACCATAGTAGAGAGATTTCAGCTTGGTTCTGTCACACTTGGCACCAGTAAACTTCATACTGTGCAAAATTTTAGCACTTTGTCTTCTCATTAAGCATATGTTTGAAGACTTATGTAAGCTTGCATGCACAAAGTTAAGCCTTCCCCTGGGTAAATCCCCCATTACATACAGAGTCCAAAGTTCTTCACCTTCTACCCATCTTGGGCCTGGATCTTCCTTTTGAAGTCCTCGGCCTCTCCAGCTTCATCAGAGATTGCCTCAAGCTTTCTTCAGTGTAAGCTAAGTAAACGTGGGAAAGGTCCACTTCAAAGGGCTAAAAAAAAAAACCAACAACAACCACAAAACCAAAACATCAGAATCAATTTATACACTGATCAACAGTGCTTTTTAACACCAGAAAGACACATCTCCTCAAAACAAAATACAACCGAAATTGGACAGTTTCCCTAAAATATGCAGTGACAGGCACAGGCAGCAGAACTTAGACCTAAGCCATTCCAATACATGCTTATAAAGAGTCACTCACATCTTTTTCTTTTTTATCCAGGACAGGCGTCTGCTTCCTCATGTTGTTTCCTGTATACGCAACACATTTCTTAAAGAAAGAAAGGTGTGTTAGTAAAATCAACTGCACACAGTAAAACCCACCACAGCTTTATCAATTTACTTCTGGGCTCAATTAAACTCCTCAGAAGCTTGTGCTAACATCAACGTGCACAGCAGCCAGTCAGCTAGCTTACCAGCTGCCATTCTCCAATGTCTTCATTCCAGTGAACATAGTTTTCAATCATTTCCTAGAAAGAAGTTAAAACAGGAACTGTTAGACTCACACGATCTACACTCCAGATGCTTTTTTTTTTTTTGAACATACATCCCTAAAGGCCTGGAAAAGCTGCTTAAGAACAGTCATGACCATCCCAAGTTGTTTTTATCAGGACAGCCATACCATGGTCAAACACATCTATTTACACTCTGAATACTGCAGAAGAGAAAGATACCACTCCTCAAGTGTAGGCACTGGAGTTCCCACTAAAGCATCGGCTTCCCATTACACCAGGGCCACCAGGATAGCAATAAACACACATGGCTACAAATGGGAAAAATGAAAGATTATGGGAAATAGCTTTTATATTTTCTACTAAATAGCATGCATCATATTTCAGCTCATAATGAATTTTCTGAACACTGGGGGTCACAAAGAAAACAAGAAGTGAAGAGTTTCAAGTTCAGTCCTACTTCTTTGTATTAGTATCAGACATTAGCAAGCACAACTTCACGCACAGTGGAAAAAAAGAGGTTTTGAACAGACCCAGAGCATGGGCACACAGTGAATATACCAGTTAAATACATTGTGAATGTGATTTGTTTTAAAAAAAATTAGGAAAATATGCTGCAAGAGAACCAATATTAGTATATCCTCCTAAAACCCATCACATTATGCACTGCTTCCCTGAAACAGATTCCATAACCATGGAGCTCTAGACAAAGTTATCCAAACCCCTGAGAGATACACCAAAGCCACTCTGCATTCGTTATTGAGCTGCTTTTGGAGCCAAACACATCCACTAACTCTGGTCTTCTTCCAATTGAATTTCAAGCAGAAATCCACCAGGTTACAAGAGTCACTTGACAAAAGCATCTTCTCCTCCTTTAACATCAGCTGGTTCTAACAATCCAGAGAATGGCACAAACACATGAATGTAACCAAGCTGCAGCCACTCAGCTGAGCCCCAGCAATCAAAGGCTCACGGCAATACCCACCAACTCATTTGTGCCACAACTTCACAGACAAGTGTTGGCCAGTTCACTGCCAATACTGCACAAAGAGAAAAGAATCCAACCCATTCTGTGTGTTGGGCAGAATAAAATTAGGGAGCTCAGCGTGCCTAGCACAATCCTACACCACCGGCTTAGGTTCTTTGTCTTTACCTGGTAGTCCTGAGGAATGAAGTTGTCTATGATAAGCATCTGGAGACGAAGTTCCCTGCTCAGCTGCCGAATATTCTCCAGCAATCCTTCAATCTCTCTCTGATGCTCTTGTTGCAGATCTGCCATCTGAAAACAAACCAGGTGTTTGAGAGGCATCAGAGCTTGCTTAAAACATGTTAACAACCTAAAAGAACAGTCTTCTGCCTATACGAGGTTTTTGGGAAACAAAAGCCAACTCCGGTTATAAGTACTAGAATATTTATCTCTGAAGAATAAACCCTCTGAAATGCTCCACCTCAGAGACAGCCGAAAATAGCATTAAATTCTCAGTTTCATAAAAACGAAACTGGCCTTCTGCTAATCCAAGCTCTGCACCAGCTAAGAGCAGATGAAGATCGTGCAGACAGGTTGTATCTCTGGCAAGATTTCAAGGAAAACCTCTGATCTCAAAGATAAAAATGCACTTTTCATGAAACAGGAACTCTAGATACCAGCCAAAGGATACAACTGATGGGGTGACTGAAGGCAACATGCAGAAAGGACAGACAGCTAAGAGCAGAGGAGCATCTGGGCTGCTGCAAAGCAGGAGATTGGGCTGCCAGCAAACAACTTCTATTTTGTTTCAGAAATAACCAAGTTTTTTTCCTTGAAGTTCTGAATATCTCAGTCTCACACATACCCCCTCAGCCTGGCTTGGGGAAAAGCTCTACTACATGCCTCTGTGCAGCTCTGACACCAGTCTCAATTAGATCTTTTGAATTACAGGAGTCAAACAGAGAGCAAAGAAGGATATTTCTAAACATACAGCACTTTCTCCAGTGTTAGCATGCTGATAGCTTACCCTTCCCAGCCAGTCTCTCACATCATCACAGGTTGAGGACTTCAGACACTAACCTCTGATTTTGCAGCCATAAGCATGGTCCAAACTTTCTTCAGCTTTTTGGTTTTCCCCTGTGCTTCCTCCTGGAGGCTGGTGTACTTCTCTTCGATGTCCAAGCGTTCTTGCTGTATGCAACATTTAGCACAGATATTCATACATTAACATGATCCAGACATTAACATAATCAAAGAAACTATCTGCAACAGTATGAACAAGAGGAGAAACTACTTGGACAAAACAAAGCATTTGCCATGGGCACAGAGACCTGGGCTCAGCCCCACAGCAGTCGCACTGCCAACACGTGGCCTCCGAAGCAGTTAGCTCCTGCTCTGCTTTCGGAGTAGAGCCACATTTCATCCTCGTGAGCAATGCCATGGCACGCAACATGGGGCGTCCTGTCATTGCTGTTTTCAGGCAGCTACTGCGTATAAATAACCCCACCTCCTTCTCCTCAAGCTCCTTGCGAAGCTGTTCTGCTCTCTTCCTTCTTTCTTCCAGCTCCATATTTGATTCTTCTAGAAGCTTCTCTTGCTCCTCTGCTTTTGCCAGCAAGTCCACTCCTCCCACTATCACCTTCTTCTCCAATGCAGAGAGTTTCTCCAACAGGGACTGGTGCTCTTGTCTAGAGAGACAGGTAATTGAAAAACTTCCTATCCTACTGTGCTAGCAAGGCAGCAGGTCCAGCTCGGTTTTACAGCCCAGACAGCACTCACAGGGCTGGAAAAACTTGTCTTGCCGCCAAAGGTTTCAGCAGGGGTGAGGCAGTGCAAGCGAACGCAGGGAGTTCCCGAGCTCCAGCTCTCGTTGCTTTCTCAGAAGCAAAACCAGGTCAGTAGACAAGTCTTTCCTGCCACAAGTCCCCTCTGTGAGGGGCTGCAAGGCACCAGTGATATTACCAGACTACCCAAAGCACCCCCTCCCCGAGGGCTCTGCCAGCACAATGATGGCCAGGAGGCACTGCAGAAATGGAAGCAAGTGAACAGAGATCAAGGCAGGGCAGCTGAGATGCAAACCTGCAATGCTGGCTGCTGTTGAAGCAGCCTCCAACATGGGCCAGTAAAACCTTAGCATCTTTTCAGCTCCAGAGTGGAGAACACCTACACCTAAAACATGCTTGTGACAGTGTGCTGTAAGAAACCTGGCTTGCTACACAGCTACTGCCCGATGACCAAGCAGTACAGCAGTACTGCTCTCCAGGGTTTGGAGGATTCATTTGTTTCTAGGCTATCTAGCACAACTAGATAAAGTTAAAAGAGAAAAGAAGTGGAAAATGGAAAAAGCTTGTCTCTTCCATCTGCTCTGAACTCTGAAAGCAGAGTAAGCTCCTCTTTCACTTTGATAACAGCAAGAGCTGATGTTCAGTTTGTACAAAGTTTGGCAGGCACCTCACCATGCATCTCCAGGTATCTATGACTGAGTTGTGAGTAAAGAAGGAAAAAACCCACACAACCACACAAACTGCTTAGAGCAGGATACTCACTGAGCTTTAAGCAAGTCTTTTTCTCTCTTCTCCAATTCAGCTCTGGCTTTATTTCTTTCTTCCTCTTCCATGTCAAGCTTAGTTTCAAGAGCTTTTCTCTCCTCTTCAATCTTTGCTTGCATCTCTACCATCTTATCAGGGGAAACTTTCTTTTTGCCTTTGGAAGAGATTGGAAAACAAATTAGTTCACAGAAAAACAAGACACCCTCTGTATCACAGCATTTTTTCCAAATTCAGATTCAATACCTGTATTTAACAAAAATTAATTTAACTAGATGTCAGCTCCAAGCTGGTCACAACTAAGTCTTTAAATCCTATTTTAACATTGACCAGTTGTCACCAGTTCCTACAGAGGAGGAACACTATATAACTAACACATAATGCCCTCAAAAAAGAAAACACACAAAGAACACTTGGAGAAGAAACACTGCCTAAAGAGAAGTCTGAACTGGAAGCTCCAATGTTCTAACTATGTAGATTAGGCCAAATGAAGGAAAGCAGACTGCCTTGACTTACAGCTCCAAGAGCTGAGCTACCAAGAGTTACATTCAAATTTCAGATGAGCATCCCCACCACACCCCTGCTCACTGCCCTCATTATGGGGTTACCTATTGGAAAGTCAGCACACACATTTAAAGAATGTATTACTATGAAAATACAGAGAGACTAAGGAAATTCAGAACTGCCCTATGAGAAAAACCAGGCAATTAAGGAAACTTTTTGATGGTATTCAATTTATGTAACAATGACTACCCACAGGTTCAAAAGTACTGAGGTTTGCTGTGACTTATCAACGGTACCTTTACAACATCCCTACTGTTACAGCAAACAGGTACATTTCAGAGGGTTACAAAGGAGGTGGCCATAGCAACTCACTGAACCTCTCAGCCTGAAGGGCTGGACCCAAACACCTGGGATTCTGAAACAAACTGTGAGGCTGCTGCTCTTGGAAGTCACTCCACAAGTCTTGAGTCAACTTTCATTGTAATCCCAAGAGTGCCTAAGGCAGGTGAACACACAGATCCTTGGGGGTCCTTTGGAGCAAGAGAGAGCCCTGCCTACGTGCATTTCCTCAAATCCACAGGTCTCCCACAAGTCCTAAATCTCCCTTTATTCACAAGCAAATCCTTCATTTTCTTGTTTGCTCTTCTCCAGACTACACACCCCTGCCTTGTAGAATCCAGATGCCTAGAAACTAACAGAAGCCATCAACTGTCAAAGGATTGTTTTCACAGTAACATAGCGCATACGGTCAGAATGTGCTCAAGAAAGTTGTTCAATAAAAGGCTTCCCTTCCCTCCAATCTTCATGGCATTCAGCTTTATTTCCATGTATTTATGACCTCTAGCAGACAGCCAAAATGCACTGTATTTGTAAACTTGCACGCACATACATACACATCAGTACACGTTTGTTCATGCACACAAGAGAACATAATTAGCTTTGTGGCAAAGTAAGGACTTCAAGCACTACAGCAAACAATGTCTTAGTTTCCATCTGCTAAACTCAGGAATCAGATAAGCACTTACTTCTGGATCTGCGGTGAAAAAATCTCACTGATTAGTCTGAGTAAGAAGCTTTCTGAAAGCGCTATACAGAGATCATCATATAAAAAGAGATAAGCCAGATAAAGGCTTCTTACTGTTAGTACACAGCCCTATATGTTCTCAGTTTAGGAGAAAAAGGTTAACTTTCACAAGCTCTGCAATTGTATTACAAGGAGGCGGAAAACAATTACACCAACCTGCTTGATCTTGCATTAAGAGGAAGTAGAAAGCAAATCGCAGAAAGGCAGCATATGCATAAAAAGAGGAAAGAAAATAAATTATTGCTTTGATCATTCTGGACAAAGATCATCAGAACAAGCATTAATTTTCTATGCATGTTTCTAGAGTAGAAAACAGAATAATCATCACTACGAAACTCCATTAGAGCAAACATTATGCATCATGATTTTATGCTAAAGCAGAGAGAGTTTCTGTACTTCAGAGTGCTTTGCACATCCAGGATAGTCTTCAGCTCACTCTGGTATTCTTCTGCCCCTTCAATGCAATGCAGAATCTAAATGGAACATTATGAGCCTGCCGCAAAAATCATGCCCTAAGAAACAGTTAAACGGCATAGATTGCTTCTTGAATAAGAGACTTAATGCTTCCCCCCCCAACACCAAGACAGCCAATTCTGTGATATTACCTATAAAATGTTAGCATACAGAAGACTTAGAACGAACTTTTAACCAAGTTTCCAAGCCAATTCTTTGCAAGATATGTGACAGTTGCACATGGGGAGTCTCAGCGCAAGGTTTCTCCATTTCATTACACAGGTTATCAGTGGGTTAATTTGCAGTAACTGATGCTTCCATAGAGGTATAGAGCCGGTTTTGGTTATTCAAGCAAGTACAGCAAAAAAAGGCAGGACAGGAAAGGGATAATGAAAGACACCACATGCAAAAGGGCCACGTTTGAGGACAGTTAATACCCCAAACCACGCAGAGCCACACTTATCCATGCCAGCAAAAGCCCAGGGCAACTTCCGCAACAGAGATGTCTCCAAACTTGCAGGAGATGGACTCATCCATCTGCTGTCACATCAGTGGTTTGCTATTAACTGTCCTCATCCAAATAAAATATTCAGGTTGTAAGCAAGCTTTGAAAGAGGAAGCTTGAAGCAAGCAGATTTCCAGGCCTACCAGCATATGAACCACTAAAGGTCTCCCTTAGGTCGTGGCCCTTCTTAACCCCCTACCACACTTTGAGCTGACGCTTTCCACTAGTAGTATAAATCTAAATCAATTCTATAACAATGTTTTCCAGACTCTCCTCACAGGGAGGAGAGTGGACCGCATCTATATAGCACAACCACAACAGTGGGTGAAGTCCCTGTGAGCCAAGTCCTGAGATGGGATTTATTTCTTCAGTCATCACTAATTGGCTGTAGGGTTATCAAAGGGACAGAGCCCTCTCTGACCAGGAGCAGAGCAGACCTCCCTCACTGCTAGACCAAAACCTAGATAGATCCCTTCTTCATCTGAACTGAGTCCCACAGTGACCAAGAACTTAATGTCATGGGGCAGTTAAAAAAATCCCAACTACCACTGAGGATTTTTTTTTAAGTATCTGCTAAATTGAAGCCAATCAACCACACATTACCACATTTTCCTTGCAAGTATAAACTTTGTGTTGCTTGATTGTTGCCTGCTCCACTCATTTCCTCCAAAACTAATTTTGAGAAGGCAGAGTGCAATATACATTGCACAGACCATTTCACCTGTCTAGCTATCCTTTATGAACTCGTATTGTAGCACTCCCATTAAAAAAGTTAGCTCAGACTTTTTCCTGATATTTTAGAGGGACTGTTTAACACAGAAATTCCTTTTTTAACCTATTAGTTCTCAATTATCTTTAAATCTTGTTCATACAAGATACTAAATTGCTTCCTATTCTCTCGCATATCTGGCTGACAGTGTGCACACTGAACAACTGTTTCAAGCATGGAAGCAGCAAAGGAAAGGCATGCTTTAGCAGAGTTAAAAATTTTGGTTTATCTTTCCAACGGACATAGCGGGGAAGAGTGCAGCATTGCAAAATGGAGTGTGCAGATCATGGAAAGGCCAAAGCTTAAAGGACTGAAGAGCTCCCACTCACTAGTGAAGGACTTATCCAGAGGTTTCTCTATGACAGAGCATGTGGAGTCTGAACTACTGCTGCTGCTACTGCCTGGAAAACAGAAATGCGTCCCACAGAAAAACCCAGAGAGGAAGAAACATGCAGATGGGAAGTTAGTTCTAAAAGAAAGAAGCCCAGAAGGGCCAGCAACCTAGTTTAAAAAGGCACAAGTTCCCATTCGGAAGCATTTGCTAGGATCCCTCCCAGACTCAGCCTGCAAAGCCACCATTTCCCAGCACAAAACAGCATGCTCAGAAAGACACTTCAGTTAAACCCATCTGAACCAGCCTACAACTTAAAACAACATGCCAAGGCAGCTCCCATTTCAAGCAACAACAGCACAGAACACCAGACCAGAGTGGAGAAGGCTGTGGGTATCTGCAGTAGCAGAGGATTCAGTGACCAGGAGCCCTTTCCAGTCTTATGCTCACGGCAGTGTGCACTTTCCCCTGTAGAAGGCAGAATCAGCTCACACAGGGACAGTTACTGTGTGCGCTCCTGTGAGCAGCACCCTTACTTCGGGAACTTAACTAGCGTAGCTCCTTTGGAAGTTGAGTAAGTCACAGTTATTTGCCCTCTACTCCTTTCAAGCTGGATTTTGAAGGTCATCTCTTGGGAGGAGATTTGGGCAGGATTTGGTTCTTGGTGGAGACAGTGGTCAATCTTTTTGCTTCTAGAAATTACCAAAAGGTGAAAAGTGAAGTAAAAGTTGTTACAACTATCACCAAAGGCATGACAAGGTCATTTATGACTCTACTTTGACAGATACCAAAATAAAGAGAGTGTACCTAAAGCAGGAATCCTTTAACAGGAATGTTTAAACAGATGTGGGTGCTTCAGGACAGGAAGGCAGTTTGATTGTCAAAATTAGTTTACTAGAGAAGCTGGAAGTCAAGGCGAAGCACTGGGCTTGACTTCTCTACTCCCCATGAAGAAACATCAGAGGTTCTTGGGGCACAGCAGGCTCCCTGGAAGCCAGTATCGCATGGAACAGAGTGACCTGCAATTCTAGGTTACCCTTGGGGTTTAGATGTTTAACACTGGTGTAGGAAAAAGCAAACTTCACTAAGGGATTTCCAGAGTGCTCCCAAACAAGGGATGTGCAGCTCCCATTCAGCTTTTAAGCTAGCACAAAGACACCCAAAGGTCAAGTTTTTTCCCTTAATCAACATAAAATAGGACACCAGAAGTGTCAAGTTACTGAACATCCATAAGACAGACGAATCCTTTGCCTAAGCCACAGCCAAAATCCCCCTCCAACCATTCCCATGGTTATAAAAACCCACATCTGCCTACCATTGATCTCTGGTGCTTTCTTCCTCCCACCTCTGCAAGCAGGGGAAGTTCCACACCACCAGTCACAAGCCATACACAGCCACCTTGCGGCAACCCAGGAGCCACCACAAAAGAGGATGTTACCACAAGCACAACTACCCAAGTGGAAGCAGATACTACACGGGTTCAGAGCTGTCCATCTACGGAGACGGCATCATGTAGCTTCGTTTCTAGGAGAGGCATGATAATTGCAGCGGCAGTAGGGCAGCTCTACAACTCCACTTTTCCCCGCCTGGCTCTGGCTACAGTTTCTGACACCAACTGCTGGATAAGAGGAGATTGGTGGCACCGTCAGGAATCTACTGCCTTACCCCGTCGTTTCTTCCGCTTCTCCCCATCCTCTCCAATCTCCCCATCATCATCTTCATCCTCCTCTTCAGAATCACTGCTCTCGGAACCAGATATCTCTTCCCCTAGAACAGAAGAGAATGGGCTTTTTGATGCACTTTCTTTCACCTCATATCAGATTGTTACTGTGACAGCAGCGTTCATTCAAACCCAGCAGTGTCCAACAGCAACTTATGAGCACCTGCAGAAGTCATGAATTGTTGAGCACACAGGCAGTTTGCCATGGCTCAGGAAACTTAATGAAAATCAAGATAAGTAATTTAATGCTGTGAAGTCAGCGTATATATGTTAAAGCTCAAGTGGGTGCTTTTCATGGGAAATAAAATCTCCTCACACTGCTGAAGCATTAATCTACAAATTTTTCCTAGCAGGATCTCCCCAGACTTTCTCTTCCATTTCAGATGGAAGGGAAAATGGTCAGATGAACAAAGTTCACACAGGCTTGCTACTTAATCAGACACCTGCATACTTGACACTAGATGGCTCTTAATTGAGAAAAATGTCCTGTTTCACAAATGTTTATCACTGTTGCTGCTGCAGACATAACAGACATTTCAGGCTGAGTTTGGAAACCAAACTGAACAGAATCCAACATTTGACATCCTAGCCTCCCAGTAACGTTAGCAAACATAAGGCTGTTTGTTCTGTAGCTTAGAGACCAAAATTTAAGAAGCCACTCTCAGCCTATGAAGGATGAAACAGCTACACCCAGCTCCCAACCCTTGAAGAGCTACTGACAATTCCCTGCTTCTCCTGTATGGGGCAGACTCCACACAGCAAGCCATGTTGGAGATACTGCTCCAGCTGTTCTGTGAGCATCTCTCTGGAGAGAGTTGCGCCAAGGTCACTGTTCAGCAAGCATCCCTCTGGCAGTGTCCTTCCATGTTGATGGACTCAGTGTCACAAGGCCACGAAGTTACAGGGCTTAAAGAAGTTTGTTTCTCTACACAGTGTTTCAAAGTCAGCCCCAGTTCCAGCTCCACAAATCTGGTTCATTTTACTCCCAAAAAAATGCATCCCTCCTCCTCAAACAGGGAAAATATTTGACTTTTTGTTACTGTACATTTTAATTCCTGGCAGTGCCCAGAGCCCTCCTGCTCACCAGGCAAGGCCAGGCACACATCACCCAGTCCAGAAGCCATCCCTTACCCGGGTGCCAAGTGCCACCTAGTGGGGACAGTCCAGCCACCATCAGGCCACCGCTGAGCCACCACCTCTCCTGGAACCCAGCAGGGCAACCAAAACCAGGACACAGACCAGCTGAATTTGTGTGACACATCTTCAAATAGCAAAGAATGTTCACACTCAGATGGAATGACCATCAGTATAGAGAGAAACACCAGCAGGAAGGGGAATCTCACCTTCTTCCAGTTTTTTCTTAAGCTCTTCAATTTCTTTTTGAAACTGGCGAAGCAAAGCATCCTTGGGATCTTCATTAATCCTGGCCTTGTTCTTTATGTTCTTGGCTCGGTTTGCATACCTGAGAGTGCTGATAGTCTCATCGTAGTTGTAGTCTGCTGGACCAATGTTTGCACACTGCAACACATAGAAGACCGAGTTACTGGAGGACAGAGTGTCACAGCCCAGAACAAGTCTTTTCACAGGGTCCTGTCCCCAGCTCTGGCAGTCTCACACTGCCACTCTTTGACAAGCTTTCCTGCTGCTTCTACACCAAAGCTGCATTTAACTACTGAAGCACAGCTTCTGCTTGATCTTATGCATGTGTGTACATGTGCACTATGTTTAGAACCTCATCTGTACAGAGGCAAAGAGAAAAGATCAAAAAAGGTGCACATAAAAGGTTCTCTAAGCTGCAACAAACTCTGAAATAAAGAGGTAAACGCCAGGCTGTTCTCATGGCAAAGTTCCTATGTTATCCCTGTAAAAATGCAGCTTGATCGCTGGCACTGGAAAGGGCAGCTCTCAGCTTACCATCATGGTTTTGGAGTTGCCCCCAAGAGAATCCTGAAGGAGCCGTGTAAGTTTGGAGTTACGGTAGGGTACATGGGTGCTCTTGCCATCCACCAGTGCAGAGATTACATTCCCCAGTGTGGAAAGAGAGAGGTTGATCTTAGTAGCTTCCTTCAGTCGCTGCCCTGTGGCTCCAGTTTTTGCCTGTCTTTCAGAACCCTGGAAATAAAACGGGAAGCAGAAGCAGGAGTTACAACAAATCCTCCAAAACATCCCCTTCTCCAAACAGGATTTGCTACACCTGAAGTCTTGCTAGCAGCCACATCACTAACCACCTCACCCATTATTAGAGAACCTGGCTAAGTACCTCAGATATTGTTAAAGAGACACATCAAACAGGTCTTAACCAAAGCTTTCAGTGATAGCAAATTCTGGATTGCTCAAAGTAATGCAGCTGGGAAAATGTAGATTTAGTCCCCAGGAACAAAAATATGAGAAGCAAACAGTAGTTACGAGGCACCTCAGCTGAAGCTCCTAAGCACCATCTCCAGCCTTTCCTATCAGCAGATCAAGGGAGAAAAGCAACACTGCAATTATTTTAGAGTCTCATAGAGCAACCTAAACATAGATCACATAAATAATGTTAACATGCAGACACTGAATACCTTTAGTCTCCCCTCTCCTGCATCTTCTCCAAGGAAAGATACTCCAGTGTAAAGTTAGGCTAAAGACACACTTTACCAGCACAATTACATTGGTTGGAAGTGAGTGACAGAGAGAGGGAACCTGCAAACGATTAACTGCATGATCACAACCCTCCAAAAAAAAACCACCACCCCTCTTGCAAAGACTGCTGTCCAGAGAGCTCTTTCCAGGGTAGTTTATCCAGTTATGACTAATTTACAGAAGGAAGGGAGCACTTTTACTGGGACAGGCTCTAGCTACACTAAAGACTCTTCCTGGTACACCTCTGGTTTAAGGCCCTGAGTGAACACTTCACGGAAGTCAGATATCAAACAGAAGTCTGGACTTTAGCTGTGAAACATGGGACACACCATTTACTGTGCCTTCAACAGTACACACGAGCAGCAACGCCCACCATGCGTTATGGCAGACCTGGCTGGTCCTACTTACAGCAAGATCAACGAGATGCAGTTTGCCCATGCGCACGTGCATGTTTCCATCAACTCCTTTCTCACTGCACTCAATAGTGATAGTGAAGATGGCGTGTGAACGAGAGCTGTGCTCATTCATGTTTGTGGCACCAACAGAACCTTTTAATAGAAAAAAAGCAATGTCATCTTCAGAAGGAATCACATGCTCCTCTAACACTCTTCCTGCTCCCAAAGGAGACTTATCCCCACCCCTTTACCCAACCCTGTTTTTCAGAAAATGGAAAAGGAGTGCTCAGACTCAGCACCAAACTGCATTATTGGGCACTAAAGTTGCAGCACATCTCCAATCTGGACTAGAAGTGTTACAGCCTGCTGTAGCTCTAAGCCAACCACAGATTCCCATCCCAAGAGCAGCAGCAGTTCTCATCTGTTTCTTTAAGCCTACAAACATCAGCAGCCTAAGGCATTCCCAGCTGACCCCCGAAAACAGCTGTATTTTGAGAAATAAAAACACAGCAATCCATGCCAAGAGCAACAGTAGTCAAAACTTCAGGTCCTAAAAGTTTGGGAGGAGGTGCCCCTTTTGCTCTGCTCAGCTGAACAATCATTCCAGCGTTAGGACTAGGATGTCTTACTGTGGTCTCAAAACCAGACCTTCGATCTGAGCTATAAACCTGTCCACAGCAAGGCTACGTACGGTTTTTGTGGCCCAGAGTCATGATTCTGTCCATATCATCTGCATTGTTTACAACATAAGCTGAAAGGTCTTTGATATAAACTCCCACATCAGGTCTCTCTTTAACCTAAGAGAGAAACAGTTTAGATGGAGCATCCTTAGGAGATTCCCAACAGCAATTTTCAGTGGTACTGTAACAGTACTGTCATTTACTCCTCCAGGTTCTGGTTTGCACATAAAACACTCCCAGCACTCAGAATCAGAGCAGCTAAGGAATGAAGATTCATGCAGGACAATATTCTACTGGTTTCCCCTAGTGGCAAATAAAGAGTAACTTCAGATCTCAGTCTCAATTCCTAGAAAGACTGCCAAGGGGCCTTTGGGGTAGAACTGCAGGCACAAAACTGACTCAGGTGGAACAGCCAGTTTCTCACTATGCAACTGAGCAAGTGGAAAAGATTCAGAGATGTCAGTAGTGATAACCAGCTACTGCATCTTACAGCAAACAGTACCTGTGCTGCAGCGCCCAACCTCCCACATCCCTTCAAGTGCTTCTCTGGTCTTATAAAATACAATATTGCTCACTGATTCAAAACAAACACCACATTCAGAACAGCAGGCTCACCTCTAACCTCTGGGTCTGGTCTTTTCCTAGCAGGTCCCGCACTTCTTCATTGTAAATTTCCAGGTAAGACACACGAACTAAAAACCTGAAGACAAACAGTTGGGTAGCTTTCTCAGCAAGATATTTGTTGAAGTCCAACAAACACAATCACAGAATGCAAAGAAAATGCTGATGTAACAACACAATCCTGCTACCCCATCATGAACTGCCTCAGTAGGAGTCTTTCAGCAAGGGACAGAGGCACCATTTCAGTTGCAATTGCCAAGGTCAGGCTCCTACTATAGATGGACACACAAAAGACAGAAGCACCAAAGAGAAGCTGTTTACCTTGTATCTCCCTCTGCCTTGGCAATGTGACCAAATATATGGGCAAAGGAATTGGGAATGATGCCTCTAAGCTCAGGAACTGCTCGGACCCCTTCCATGGTGAAAGTTTTGCCTGTTCCAGTCTGCCCATATGCAAAAATAGTACCTGAAGGATAAGAAGATATATGAACTCTAAGAAGTTGCTAACTACAGTTTTACTTCATCCCTTCTTAGCCTGATAGCACTAAAGACCTCTATTTTTATGGAGCTCAAGTATTCCCCCCCACTCCAGTAGATACTGTACAAGGCCAGGACCACAGCAAACAGGGCTCAGACACTGCTTCATCCAGTCTCCAAGATATTTAAGAAAAAGTCAGCTTGTTTTAACTGTGCAGAGTGATTAAAGTATGGAGTGCTAGTACACTTAGGTCTCATACACAAATAATTAAGGCAAACCCAATTAATAAGTGGTCAATTAGAGGAAGATCATTATATACCAACTGCACAACCAACTATTGCTAGTGCTCTAAGCCACAGCAGAAACAGTGTGAGGCTTCTAAAACATAGGCCACAGCACAAGCCCAGTTCTAAACCTGCAGAAGCAGCTACAATTCAGACTACATAATCAGCCTGCACAGGAGGACTTGCAGAAAATTTACTGAGATCCCAGACTCTGGTATTCCAGAAATATACTGGTTCTTAAGCTCAGCCTAGCACTGCTGAAAACTCAAATTTTGATTGTCAAGCCACTGACAATACAGGTCAGAAAAGCTGAATTATAATCAGCTGAAATCTGGGTGTGTTAGCACAAGAGCTTATGAGGCATTTTACAAAGCTTTACAAATTGTAATCTGTTGTTGCTTATACTGTTATGGAAAGCAGCAATTTGCTTCCTCACTAGCATCTGCTTTCCTTTACATAATACATTCACATGCATAACAGACACACACAAATCATGGCCATACTCTTCCCAGCTGTAGGAAGCAACAGATTATCTGTGGGGCAGGGCAGATGTGTTTAACTAGTCATCTTAGTTTAAACCAGCAAAGTTTAGAGGAGAAAATGCAGCAGTTATATGCACAAGTCTGGTATGCATACCTAGTTACTGCAGGACCACAGCAGCTACCTGGGTACTGAAACTGTACAGTGAAGAGCCGCCGAGAATTCTGATAATGAGATAAAGTGTGTATCTTTCATACCTTTCGCAAACAGAAGATACAGAATAAAAACACACAGCTAACTGACCTCGGCCGGGTCTTGTTCATCACCATCTCCCACTGTTAATGATCACAGTAGGTACAACCACTGAGTGCTCAGAGCAGCACGTACCTTCAGGCTATTTTCAGTCAGAATCCACAACAGAAACAATACAGGGCTATAGCCCTCAGAAGGTGAAGCTCCCTTAAATAAGATCAGCAGAATGCAAGGAACAGGAGGTGGGACTTACCATTGTACCCTTCTAGGACAGAGTCAATTATAGGTCTCGCAGTTAAATTATAGACATCCAGCTGTTTACTCTCTGGTCCAAACACTGTGTCAAACGTAAATGTCTTGGGAGGCTCATTGGATGAGTCTGTTTTATGAACAGTTATAGTTCCTCTCATTTCATCCACGTTGACTGCCATTTTGTAGCCCGTAGCTTTCTCTCGTTCATTAAGAGGCCGGCACCGAACAACAACCTTGACATTATCACAGCTCTCTGGCTTGTCCAGCTTCTCAGGTTTGTTGATCTATAATCAAAAAAGAAAAAAATACACAGGCTGCAACACGACTGTTGACATACCCGTGTGTTTAAGTACAAACACCACTGAATCAACCCAAGTAGATGCATACATCTCCACGGGATCATGAACTTGGGGACTTAAAACCAGAATTGGTTTATAATTACAGCTGAGAGAATAACGTACACTTATTCCCTCAATGCAATCTTCTGCTTGCTAACATGGAAACCAATCAGGTAAATCTCTCATTCAAGATAACTTATGAATTTCTTCAATAAATTATTCCATGCTTGCAAACCATCTGCAAGCAGTTTGCTGGAAGCAGGCGCAGTCATGCCGTTCCTTTACATCAGCACTGACCGTTCCCTCTCACGGGAGTCTCAAACCTTACAGATGACATAAGCAGACACCAGCTGGCACTGGCTGAAGGGAACTAATTTAAGTTACAAGCTTCAGTGTACTTGCTGCATTTTAATCATTTAGAAAACCAAACTGCTGTATCATAAAACCTCACAAACCTTTTCTTTCATGAAGCAGTTACAAATATTGAAGCACCGTTGATTGATTTGATGTCACACGCTTCTCCCCATTAAATAAATCTAAACCCCATCTGATCTAGTAACGCCTAAGACACCACCCTGGGTGATCGGTGCTGTAGCTGAGCACTGAACGGCTTCTAAAGCAGCTACCCTGGATGTCAACAAGAAACAAACCCTGTTTCCCAGCACCCCTCCCACCAGCTGCCATCTGACAGATTCACCCCAGGCCTCAGCTGAGGCCAGAAGCAGCTTCTGTTGCTGTGGTGGGCGCAGAGAGCTGATGGCTCCCACCCCGCTGGAGGAGGGATGCTGCAGCCCTGCTCTGCCGCTGCCGGTACATTTCCCAAACCTGCGAGCCGCACGCTCCCTCTGCCCTTCGCTGTCACCCACAGCCTCCAGCAGAAGGCAGCGCTGCCCCGGCCAGGCCCCCGGAGCCCTCCTCCTGTCACCTCCCGCGGTGACAGCACCACGGGGAGCCCCG
>NW_010135887.1:0-43910 GCF_000699245.1 Pterocles gutturalis
GAGAAGCCACCCGTTCCCTCATCCCTTCCTATGCCCTGAGGGGAAAAAGGCGTAAGAGTGCTGCTGTGAAAGTCATCCCGCATTATGGAGTCTCTGTACCCCTCCCAAGTTCTCTGAGAGAGCCGGAGCAAGTCTGGGCGAATAGTGCAAAGGATAACTACGGTTTGGGTTTATTTTAGCAGGCTAGCAGTTAGCGATCATCGTGCTGTGCGTTTATAATTATCTACTTCACGCCCAAATTATCGCACAAGAGCAGGCTGCTGCTATGGCAAGAATTACCCTGGCAGAAAAAAGGCAGTCGGAAGTGTCTGGATAATGCTACCTCTATACGCAATTTTCAGTAACAGTACCTGTCACTGTAGTGCCTTACAATCTTATACATTGGGTCTGCTTTTAAAAAAAAAAAAAAAAAAAAGGAAAAAGTGCAGTATGTGCTCTGATATCTGTAGGATGAGTACATCATAATACTTTTATAAAGTTTTGAGGGTTGTTGTTTACTCCTGTGGAGCTATCCTTTTACTGTAAGTCATACTTTAATTTTACAAACAGGACAAGAAGCAGATAAAGAAATGGAAGGTGCTCTTGATGATGTAGCAAAACAATTGGATAAGCAAGCACTGGAGGAGAAGGAAAAAGATGATGATGATGAAGGCAAGTGTAACTTACTTTTTCTCTTGACGTTTCCAGTTTCAGCTTCTTTCTAGACTCCCATTTTAAAAAAACTTTTACAGATGCCTTTTGGGTTTGTTTTCTTTTTTTTTTTTGCTTGGGAGAGGTGAGATGCAACTATATATATTTGGCACCAAGTTATCTGTCACGCATACTTATATATCTATATATATATAAAATAACGGATAACAGCTTTGTCAAAGCTTCTTGTTTTCAAGGATCTTGTTACTGCAGGTAAATGTTTAGTTTAAGATAAGGTAAGCTATAAATAGTTTTCACTTGCATTACCATGGTCCATACCACTACCATAAATTTATGTTCCAGTTATGTCTGCTATTCTTGGCTTAGAACAAAAAATACAGAGCAACTTTTAAGGGAGTATTTTATAGTCTTTACCAGTGACTTGAAACCAGTTCATCTGTAATCCTAATTTTTTGTTAAAACTGAACTGGGGAGAGATTAATACACACACAAAGCATACACCTTGTGTGTTGCTTGTGCTATGCAGCTGATGTTCTAGGCAAGTGCCTTGGAAATGTCCGGTATTGAAATCCAGGATGGATGCATCTTTTCTGTAGGAGTATCAGATAAAAATGCTCTATTTCCTTTGTTTTGATGAGTGGATCTCAATAGAAATGGACATTTAAGAAAATACATTTCTTAAGTGAGTTATTTAGTTTCCTTCTTGTGAATTAGCACTTAAAGTTGTCTCAGCACAACAAAATGTTTCTTACTGTTCTACTTAGAAATCTTTATTGGCTATTGCTGGAATTCATAATTCCAGAATTTAATTTAATAAATTATATGTAGAAGTTTTTAAAAGTGAAATAAGTATACTGGGAAATATGACATTACAAATAAATTGATCTTTGAACATTATTAATCTATATATAGCATCCAGTTTCATGCAGTTACTTTCCATAGAAGTGTATTCTGATGTATTTCAGGTTATGGAGTTGAAAGATAATTAATACAATCAGTGCTTTGCCATCATTGCAATTAAAGAAAGAAATATAATGTAGGGTAGTAAAAACTTTATACAGTGAAAAGAATTATTTGAAAATTATAGCTCCCTCTCAGGAGAAATAACACTGTTAGTGGCAGATCAAGTGCTGTGTTCTTTTATGCTTTTTACTGTATTAGCAATTAGTATTGCACTATTACAAAGTATAAAAAAATTGAGGTGGTGCTATCACTGAAGAAATAATCTTCCTTTTTTTCCACATATTATACTTGGATGTGTTTTTACAAAAACAATCTTTTTGCAGAAAAATTTAAATTGCTGTAAGGTGGTTTTTTTTGTGTATTCTTGCCTCTACTGGTTCTCACCATTTGCCATCTGTGTAGTGTCAGAGGTGTTGCTTATTAAAACACATAAAATACCTGCCCCCCCTGCCCTTTTTATTTTGCCCTTGATAAGCCTATAACTGAGTGACCTCAGAAATGAGACTGTATACCTTTTGAAATCTGTGAGAGATTAGGAAGTGCTCTTTGGATTTCCACTGCAGTGTTAAAACGTGTTGATAGATAATATTTTTGTATGATATTAGGCTCAGTTATTAAACATCTGTACCAAAATGGCATAAGGTTGGGCTTCGGTTTTGCAAAGATCTGAAATTGCTTTTCTAGTGAATTTTTTTTTCATTACCAGCTAAATAACCTGAAGACAAACAGGGTATTGGTCAAATGCAGTAGTTGTGTTTCTGGCAGCACTGTTAGTCTGCAGCGCTCTTCAAGGACATGAAAGCGTAGGCCTGGTTAGTTTGGCTTGCAGTTAGCAGATTTCATGTGCAGTGATGTATGAAAAAGCCACAATAAGCAGATAGCAACAGCAACAACATTTAAGAAATGCTGTACTTTTTTTGCTGTTTAGGCCTAGCACTTAAAAAATAATCTAAAAGTCACTTAGCGAACTAACTGAGTCACATCTAATTCGTTTCTTGATGAATGGTTTGAGCTCAGCTCAAGGTCAAGAGAAATGTGGCAAAGTTACCACCTTTTAAAGAAATTCATATGCGTGGTTAAGGATTTTTCGACTGCCTATGAAATATGGTTTGATGGAGAATCTGGTAGGCTGGACTACATTGTAGCTACAAAGTATTTATACTTGCAGTTTTTTTAGAAACATTTAAATTAAGATATTTAATGCCAGAAGGAGCTGGGGAGAGGCGGGCGTGACACATTACTGAAATTTGCCTTAGTTGCTGGATTACAGCAGTCAGTACAGCATAGCAAATGCAGATGACACCAGCCGTCATAGGAGGCTTGAACTTTAGTGACTGGAAAAACTGGTCATTGTTATGGTTTGGTTTTTTTTAAAATAAATGAACAAATACAAGTTTATATATAAATAAATTCTAAATGTCAGTGCTTTGACTTGATTCTAAAAGTTCATTAAATTTAATTTTTTGCTTTAGATACAAATAAAAGTTTAAATGTACATGACTAGTGCTTACCCATTTTGAAATCAACTTGTGGTTAGTTCCAGGAGGTTTAGTTAGATGGTATCACATTAGATAAATACTTAATTGTGTATGAAGTAACTAAGCATTAGACGTAGCCAAACGTGAAGTCCGCACACGGGCTTTTTGTTAACTCCCAAATGTGACTGTAACATGGTGTGGCTGATTCTTGCTGCTTACCTCCTTTGCTCTCTGAAAACCTCCCACTGGTATGTCCCACACACAGTGGTTTTGCTCGGTGCTGGTTGTGACTTTCCCTTATCTCCAGATTAAACTCATCCTTACCTAAGCGCTGTCATCTTTACTTGTTTGGGTTTTTTATCTTTCCAGATGCATTAAGTTCCTTTAGCTGAAGCATCAGAAGATGGGTTTGAAGCAGTAATTTCTAGCTTTTTGTTAGCTGTTGTGTCTAATACTGTTCTCCCTCACGCCCAACCCCAGGCATATTTTGGGGTGAATTGAGAATAGAGGAATTTGAATTAGGACTTTCTGAAAACTGCTTTTTTTCCTCTGTTTGGAGATATGTTTAAGTCATCAACTTTAGAAAGTATTTCCTCAGGTCTGTGTTTGGTGTAGGGACTGAAAATGCTAATGGTTTGGTGACAGCTTCTAGCTGTCTTCTTTTAATCCATTAAATTCTGCTGTGAAATAAGTGTTTCCAGATAGTCCAGGTGGTTTTGCGTCTCATTCAAAATTCTTTGATTCGTTAAGGTTATTTTATGTTCACTTGAGTATTTTCTTGTAGATGGAGAGGGTGATGGAGATGGAGCAACAGGGAAAAAGAAGAAGAAGAAGAAAAAGAAGAAAGGATGTAGGTATCAAGCACAAAAATAAAGGTAGACTGTATGAATATTTGGTTAAGCATATGTAAATGCGGTTCTTGGCAGTTGAAGCAAATTTTGGGATGCAGTTTGGGTTTGTAGGCTAAGTCTGGCTGAGTTTTCTTCTTTCTGATATCCCTGAATGCCACCTTGAGCATTGGCCAAATAAAGTCATATAAGGGCACTGTGATAATGGTATTTTCTTGGTAGAAGTCCAGATTCTAGTAAGGGGATCTTAAATAACTTGGGCTGTTTAACTTTTATGTTTGAAATAAAATCCTTAGTATTTCCAGTGTACCATAAGTAAGATTTTCTTAAATTCTACTCAACAGCTAAGGTCCAGACAGATCCACCTTCTATTCCAATATGTGATCTATATCCTAGCAACGTATTCCCGAAGGGAGAAGAATGTGAATACCCACCAACACAAGATGGGTGAGTTTTAAGCTTAAAAAAAAAAAAATGATGTCATCTGGATGTGCAGAATTGCAAAACTGTTAATGTGCAACTAAATGGACAGAGTGAGTTATAGTGTGTGGTTTCCCTTTTTTTTTTTTTTTTTTTTTAAACTGGATCATCTAAGAACTTAATGAACAGAAGTCTTCAGGCCTGAAGCGTTTCTCCTTCCCTATCCTTTTAATTAAGGTACAGCTTGTATGAGAAGAATTGCTGTGAGGCAGGGAACCTTGAGGCTCAGGGGACCAACAGGATTTCAGTAGTCAAGTTGTAAGGAAAATATGGTCTGAATTAGAACTGGGTGAAGGTTAAAATTTAGGGAGATGAGACACTATGATATGCCAGTTTTGGGGGCATCTAGAGGTCAACTTCTTGGTTTTTTTTTTGTTTTTTTTTTGGTAGAGAGATGTCAGTCTCAGAGTATGGGACAGTTTAATTTAAAAGCCCAAGTGGTATATTCTGCACTTTGCTTCTCTTTGTTCATATGGATATGTAGTTATTATAACCTAAACTGTTTTTTATAATTCATAGTGACATGGGAATAATGTGCAATTTTACTAAACAAGCAACAGCTTCTAGTAGCTTACTGGAATGGAGATCTGAATCCTTATGTTTTCATAGGGTACTGCTATTTCCTTACGCTTTGTTAGGAACCATGGTATACCAGCTTGACTGAGTTTCCTGATTTTTTCTGCATGAAGTGTTGTGGAAGCTCATGTTTTACTTGTATGGGGGGCAGGGGTGTGGAGTCAGCTTGAATTGCATGAAAATCTGAATCAGAAGACCCAAGTATTACTGAAGACTTTCTGGGAAATTTTGAATCAAAACTCAGAAAAAATACGCTAAACCAAAGGCGGGGGGACACAACTAGAGACATGTTCATATTTCTGAAAGCACTGTTTATTTTTCAATTACTTTTTGTTTTTCAGAATCAAATTACTTTAAAGCATTTATTGGTTGTTTAAAGTCAATGCCTTGTTTCTCATAGTGTAAGCAACATAGCTAAGAGTCTAGTCCATCCTATAAATTGTGTTGGGATATTCACAGATAATATGGTTTCATTTTTATTAGATTAAAATTTGGTTTTGAGGAAGCCTTCTTTTTGATGACTTCAGTTTGATCACAAGGTGCGCTCATATTTATTTATAAATTACTGCCTTGTTTGTATGTACAATATTAGCCTCCTAATGAAGGACTTTCACAGGGTTGTCCTGACAGGCTCATCCAGGAGTGATTCTTTCATGCTTAAGAGTTAGGGGTTTGTCTGTATGTGCATATGCCACATTCAGAGGGATGTGATCTGACCAATCCAGGAAATTAGGTTATATCTATCTTAAGCATGTTTGTAGTCTATTAACAAATGACACACTATTTTTACAAGTTTGTTATGTATCCGGCTCTTGAAAAGTAAATGTTTTACTCTGGGTTCACTACTGTTCATTTAAAAGAAAAGAAAAAACAACTACAAAACAGCAAAAACAAACCACCTTTTCTAACAGGATTTGAGTGGAGTATCTTTTCTTTACCCAGAATGTTCTGTTGTGGAAGAAGATAGACTCTTCTAAGGAACCTGAAACAGTTTCTTTATATAATTTGCTTAAGCAAATACATGCTTAGTTTTGTTCCTAATTTAAATATTTAACTCTTATGATGCTACTTTAGTATTTCCTAACATAAGCAGACACTTAAATTAGTAGCTGACATGAATGCTTGGGTATTTCCTATTCTGAATAATAGTTTCATCTTATATGTTAATGAAGCATTTTTGTGCCACTTTTTCACACTGAGGTCTATAGGATTTTGTCTGTGATTTATATTTTTTTTAAAGTTGTACTTCTAATTTTAACTCTTGATGTCACATGCTTTCTAAAGTTACCTCTCATCAACCTGGAATTGTGTATTTTGTGTGGGAAGTTGAACTAGAAGTGGGCATCATTCAATTTTCAGGGGAAAAAGTTGCAGAGAATCAATTCTTATATAGACCATAGACTAAGAGTTTTGATATTTTTATATCTCGAGTATTTAGTTCTGTGTGAAGGCTTGAGGTTTTTGTTGAAGACACCTGAATCTGAAATGATCCGACAGGGAGGGCAGAATAGCTATAGCTGTGTTTCATGACACACTGACTTGGTTAAAGTTGGATTAAGGAGTTCTTGTCCCTGCCTGCTTGTTTCTGCCCCTGTGCTGTTATCTGGGGGAGTTATTTTATGGAATTCTTACCTTCGGTCACTAAAATAGAGTTTACAGCACAATCCTATAAAGATCTGTACTAGTGAAAACTGAGGCTGTGGACTGGAGTGGGAACAAGTGGCTTGGAGCAAGAGGTGAACTTCTTAAGCTGATTTATGTGGTAGCCAGCACATTAGGAAATTGTCCTCAGAAAAGCTTGCTAGCTCATGTGCCTGTTGGAGGACTTGATGTTTGGTGTGAGACTGTTACCTCATCAATTGGTTTTTCATGTCCTGAAGTGCTTAGGCCCAAGCAGTACACCTTTTCCATCTTATGCCGTGACTACTGTGCTGGTAATAGTTCAGTTTCCAAGTGCAGTAAGAAGACTCAGGTGTTGCAACCTATTGCTTTCTTTTTGTTGGAATTTACCAGTGTTAAGGCAAATTCTAAGAGTAGTATGTGTCATGCTTGCTACTGGAGCAAGAAAAGTGCTCAGAAAAGTAACCATGTGATTTCTCCTTTGCACTGTTGTTACTTTGTCTGAAAAGAGCAGGAGGTTCAAGGGAAACAACCAAAAAGGTCTCAAAACATTTGGATTCTCTGGTTGTCCTGAGAAAAATGTTATGGAGTAGGCTATTATCCTTCTTTATCTTTTCAACTCTGCTTTAGGATTGCAGGCCTCTCAACACTGTATAAATACTCAGTTCAAAATGCAGCAAAATTGCAGGGCATAGTCTCTTGGCTCACTCATACCTGTGTTTTGGCTGTGAAGGAAACTCTTAGAGTGGAGCCAAGTTACATGTCTATGAAACGGGTAAGTAGCTACACTTCAGGATTTCAAAAAGTAATCCTTTAACTCTGCATATTCAGTTGTTTGCTTAGAATCTGCTAATTTACATAAAAGTTAATTTCTAAATTTGGAAACTTTGGTGTAGTACAGCATCTTTGGTCCATCTTGTCCATCATCCCTTTTCTTTTATGACCCCCCAACCAGGATGCGCTGCATAGCATGTACAGAGTTCTTTGAGTTATCACTAGGGTTTTTTGCAACTTTACAGGACTCCAGCTTCACCATTTGAAGGGTATCTCTACTTTGTAGTCAGGAGAGTTGTCTTTTAATTAAGTTCTGACAGTTGCTGGATTGCTTAAATTACTTTTGGTTTTTGTTTTCTTTGTTTTCTTGGAACCTTAGTTGTATGGTTTCTTGCATAATGAAGAACCATATTGAGAACTAATCTTATATTTAGTCTTGTACTCAAAATTATTCTTGTATTTGTTCTGTGAACCTACCAAAGAGCCAAAATTTGTGGTATTCTCTTGAAATAAATGTTAATTCACTGTCCAGCAAATTTAGAAAGTAACTTCCTGGCATGTGTCGTAGTTACTATGCACTGTGTTGGGTGTTATGACCTAAGCATTTGGAGGATGGGCAAAAGTATTACTGGAACTGCAAGATGTTAAATTTTGAAGGAGCTTACTGTGTCAGTAACAGTTTCTGGGCCATGCAGCTACGCTACGGTGCTGAAGATTCTTCTCCATACAAGTAGAGCACTGTCTGATGAGTAAGATAGTGCAAAAAATGAACTTCTTGCATGAGCAGAGCACGTTGTAGTGATTTGCCCTGCTAAACTCAAGATAGAATTGCAGGCCTTGATATGAATTTTATGTTCTCTCTTTTTGTAAAGTATTATGCATCCTTCAAGCACACTGCTTCTCTGGGCTTTTGGAAGAGCTGGGAGATAAGGCTTTTGAAAATGTAAAGGGAATAAAATGGTTCATGGTCTAACTGAGTTAAATTTCAGTGTATATGTATAATTTTTTTTTTCTGCAATGTCACTGCCTTTCACAGGTGTCAGTCTGTGGTGCTGAATCATTATTATAGGCTTCCTTTATTCTGAAAATTTTACAAATCAGGATCTTTTCCATTGCCCAGGGGAATGTAGGCCTGACTGGTTCATAAATGCTTTGCAGACTTTAGACAGAAGTTGTAATGACTACTGTGATTATAGTAACTTTTCATGGCACACTTTGTTTGTTTTAAAGGCGAACTGCTGCTTGGAGAATAACTAGCGAAGAAAAGAAAGCACTAGATCAAGCCAGTGAGGAAATCTGGAATGATTTTCGGGAGGCTGCGGAGGCACACAGACAAGTGAGGAAATACGTTATGAGCTGGATAAAACCTGGAATGACAATGATAGAAATCTGGTGAGGACACAGATCTTCTCAAACACCTGTGCTGTAGATTTTTCTTCTTTCTCCAGAGGAGGAAGGTTTAGTCTTGATTTTGTGTAGTTAATTGACTGTGTCGTGAGTGTTGGAGAGTTTTCTGTTTGAAGTATTGCCAGTTACTCACTTTAAGTTTCCTCTTAAAACATATTCTCAGGTTATGCAACTTTACTGGGCCTGGGGTCATACTGAATTTTAAACTAAGTTTTCAGTTATGTTTACTTATTTTGAGCACATGCTTGATTTTTTTAATGTTCTGTGCCCTGGCTGCTCTTGCAACGTGAGTCGTGCAGCAGTGCTGAGAGAAGCAGGAATAGCAGTAGTAAACATCCTGGCTTTTGCCAGAATTGCCAGTAAAATGCTGTGTGGACAAGCAATGCAGGGGCAGTCTGAGGCTGGGAGTGGGCGAAGAAGCATAAAAACGGCATGGCAGTGTACTCAGGACAGGAATATTTTTGTCTGTAGTTAGTCTTCACTGACTGATATTTCTGGAGAAACATAATGTTTCTTTGTGTCGTTCTCAGTTGGTAATCCATTTGCTCGCTTGTTTCTTAAGATAAACATGCATTTGATTAAGGTAAAGTTTAAAGAAATAATTGGCCTGAACTGATTCTCTTGACTCTTCCAACTATTCCTTTTTCTATCCTTCAGTTTATTTAGAGTGAATGTCTGCTGTCTGAATACTGGATTGATCCAGGACAGTTTAGCTTCCAAAATCAGGTGCTTTCAGCCTGGTATGACTGAAGACTGTGCTGACAAGAGTAGGACAGTAAGCTAATCAGAGCTGATCCCCAAGGTAACTGTGTGAGGATAACAGAAAGAAATAATAAACCATCAGGGAAAGTGGAAGAAAGACAGCTGCCTTGATAATAACTGGTCTTCTAGCTGAAACAACTCTGTTGTATTGAAGTATACAGTTTGACTGTTTTAAGCAATAATATTCTCATAACACGACTTTTCTTCCTAAAGTGCTTCGGGCCCTGGGGACTTGCCTATTAAAATAAGCTTTCTTCTTTTTCCAGACTGCTCTGCGTGAATAGCTTTCTTAAATAAAATCAGAGTATGGTGCACCAATATGAGTTGCAGTTTACATCATTCACTGCTACTATAGGAGTATGCACTGGTGGGCATGTGTCTGTAGCTTTCCAGTAGCTAACAGCTTGAGAGTAGACAAAAACCAAGAACAAATGCTAGTCTCATAAGGTTGTATTTTGTCAAAGTTACTGCTTAAATTAAAAGAAATATTATTATCCTTCTTTAATTAGTATTTTTTTAATACACGAGAGGACTACACTATTGCCTTTTTTCTCTTACTTCCTTTTCTATCCCAGTAATTGTAAAGAATGCATGTAATTTGCCTAAATTTAGTTGTATAACTTCTGCTGCTCAGGAAAATTGGGTTAAATGTAGCTTGTAAAGGATGTATATTTTAAACTTAGAGTAAAAACACTAGCGAAGTACTCAATTTTGCCCAAGAATGGGTAGAAAAAACAACACCAAGAACTGAAGTTTATTATGTTGTACTTATGTTTTCCAGTCTGTGATCTCCTTCTAGTTAGCATACAAGTAGTTTAAAATCTCAAATTAAAACATTCGCTTGAATATTTTTCTGAGGTTTTGTTCTTGCATTGATTTATTTGAAGTCTTCATAAGAAATATTAATGACAACTGTTATGTTCTTTTTTTCTTCTCCCTCCCCTCTCCCTTTTAGTGAAAAGCTAGAAGACTGCTCACGTAAGCTGATAAAGGAAAATGGTTTAAATGCCGGTCTTGCGTTTCCTACTGGGTGCTCTTTGAATAATTGTGCCGCCCACTACACTCCCAATGCTGGAGATCCAACAGTCCTGCAGTACGATGATATTTGCAAAATAGATTTTGGGACGCATATTAGTGGTTAGTTTTCATTTGTGAATTAAAACTTAGAGAACATCCTTCAGTGCAAAGACTATGAAGCTAATTAACTTCTGGTGATTTCAGGTCGTATTATTGACTGTGCTTTTACAGTCACATTCAATCCAAAATATGACAGACTATTAGAAGCTGTAAAGGATGCCACAAATACTGGAATAAAGGTATGATCATTATGTAAGTCACTTACCAAATCTTTTTACAGTAAATTTTGCAAATATTTTCCATTTATATTTGCACATTATTTTCAGTGTGCTGGAATAGACGTACGTCTCTGTGATGTGGGGGAGGCCATACAAGAAGTTATGGAGTCTTATGAGGTTGAAATTGATGGCAAAACATACCAAGGCAAGTTATTTTCTTTATATAAGGATAGTTGTTCTTAGAGTATATATATTTGTACAACTATAGATTTATTTGTATCATATTGAAAATACCTCTGTACTAGAAGTATGGTATGAGTGACTTGCATAAATACATGTTTCTGGCTGGCTTACTGTTTCTCTGGAGGAATGTTCTTGGCTTATCCTTACAAATACTGTATCTTTAACAGAGAAAATGGAGGCTAAACAACTCTTTCAAAATGTACAAATGATTTCATACTTGCTGTTCGGCTTTATTAATAAACTTTTGTTACTCTTGGAGTTGCTAGTCTTTAATAATGAAGCTTTGATACAGTGTACAAAACTACGAACTTCTGTCTTGGCTGGATTTTATACAAGATGTATGGATAGTTTTGTGTTTCGTTCCTCTGCAATATCATGAGTCACTATTGTACTTTCAGTATGGCCTAACAAGCCAAATTACTTTAAAGAGTTTAACATGTTAGGAAATTGCCTCTAATATTAATGTTTTATTCAAAAGTGAAACCAATTCGCAATTTGAATGGACACTCGATTGGGCCATATAGGATACATGCTGGAAAAACGGTGCCCATTGTGAAAGGAGGAGAAGCCACAAGAATGGAGGTAAGTGGAGTTCTTAAATCTTTCTGTTAAGTTTCCCCAGCTGTCACTGCAAGAATAATATTTCCTGCGCAGTCCTAGTGTGCAGTATTTGTGATCCTGGTGGGTATTGTAGTGTTCCTGTAAAGGAGTGATTGATCTTGTTTCATCTCAGTGGCTTCTCCATTTAGCCCTGGACTGTTCTCCTATCTAACACTTTCTGAAGTTGAAGCCTTGGAAGCTTGCTATTTAAAAAAAAAACATTCTTGGTTTTTTTCTAACAAACAAACAAAAAAAAACCCCAAACAAACAGAACCCCAAACAAACAAAAACCAAAAAACCCCAACTTTAAATCTGAATGGCCTTAGTGATGCTTATGGAAACTCTTGCATATTTATTTCTCAATGCATATATGCTACTTAAATGCAGGGTTGGAATGTTGCACTTAGGAGCAGGGAAAAGGACAGGAATTTAGGTTTTGGGGTAAACTTGAGGGACCAGAGTTTTCCTGAAAGGTGTTTAGACTTGCCAGTCAATCACACTTTCCTTGTTTGTTCACTCTGTAATTAAAAAGACAAAATAACAATCTTCTCTTCCTTAGGTAATTCTTGAGAAATTTTTCTGTAGTGTTGTAGCTTTGGATGGCTTTTTGCTCGTATGGTTAGGTATGACACCTTTCTTGAAAAGCTTCCAGTGCAGTTTTTCTTTGCAGATACACAATAATTAAGCGTATTTCTAGTTAATGTGAGACACTAGAAGAAAGATGTTGTTTGAATTGTGTTTTGGCGAAAGGGAAGAGAAATTGTTGTACATGACGTGGCAAACTATACTAACCAGAAAGGCAATATTAAAATATGTAACCTGAGATTTAGCCACCGTTTTGATATAAACTTGTGTTCTAACAAGATAAGAAGTCGTATTTAAAAGATTGGTAATGAGATAAGAAGCTTTTAATTTCATTCTAAACCTGATGACTGATCAGCAATGATCACTAGTAAGCCTATCAGAGTAAATAAGACTTGGAAAAGCTGAATAGGGCTAGGTGTGGTCTGGACAGGGTTGTTCTTTGAGGTGTGGGCTCACTCTCATCACTCAAAACTTGTATCATAGTTGTTGATCACCTTCTTAATGATGTGAACAAAAAGACAAAGTTTTAACTATTATCTTATCTGAAGGAGTGTGCAAAGGGATTAAACAGTATTGGAAAGGGAAGGTAGAAAAAGCTTGTGTGCCCTTCTTGTTTTAGTGTAGCGAATGGTGGGTCTTGTAGATCATCCATATCGGCGTATTACTACTATAAAACTTAAGTGTTCTTTAAACAACTCTTACTTGAAGATTTCAGAGCTTTGAGACAGTTTTAATTGAATATCCAGACACTGGGGAGAAGACATTTCTAATTTCTTTAGCTTCTTAGGACACAATCCTGCATCGTTAAAGACAGTGAGTTTTGCCGATGAAGAATGTGGAGCATAGCCAAGCTCTTACTGTACTGTGCTAATTAGAGTATCAAACTGCAATCCAGTGAGTTTTTTGTGACAGAGAGAAACAGAGCCTCTAATGATCCTTATTCTGGAAAAGTGGGTGTGAAGTGATTTTTTTTTTTTTTTTTTTTGTGGCATTGCTGGGGGGTTTTGTGTTGGGTTTTTTTGTTTGTTTGGTTTTTTTAATGAACTCAGTTGAATATTCAGGGACGCCTTTAAGAGTTTGTCTTGAATTTGAAGGCTGTGTTACTGCTTTTCACATGGCTTCGTATTTTTGGGTTGTGACTTTCAAAATAGCTTAATAAACTGAAAAAAACAGCTCCAGCTGTTGTTAATGTTTGATGCCCTATCTCATTAAGTCCCTTTCACAGTCCTACCATTAAGGATATGTGAATGCACTTGGCAGAAATGAGTTTATATAATGGCATTTCAGTATGTTCTTGGCTAGAATTTTGATAATGCCCTTGCAGATATATATCACCTTCATTTCTTGAAGAAATTCATCTTTTGGAGTGGAAATGAGCAGGTTAAGGTTTTATACTAGCAGCTGTTACCAGAAAATTCTTGCAGAAATTGGGCAGAAAGTTCTTCAGTGCAGTAAGTCTCTGTAATCAACATCTATTTGCTTTGTCTAAACTATACATTTCCTAGGACTTCTATCTGAATAGCAAAGGAGAATTACTTCCAGATAGCAAATGTCTTGCAGCAGAAAGTAGTTTCTTAGCTATGTTAGATGTATGCTTTGACGTTTTAACTGCAATGACTGTGAGAAATTGTGACTAGAAATCTACATGCTAATATTTATGGCTTGAAAAAAATAAAATGGTACTAACTTAAATAGCTGATGATTTGGAGATGTCTGTAACTTTACTATGTAAGGTCTCCATATTGAATTTTTCTCTACATTGATTTGGTATTTGAATCTATTTACATTTAATTACTTGTGTTGAGAAGTTGTTGTACTGAGATCGTTATATCGGAATGGCCCACTGACACTTATTTTCATATTGCAACATGTTCTCTTTTTTTTCTTCTCCTTAGGAAGGAGAAGTATATGCCATAGAAACCTTTGGTAGCACAGGAAAAGGTGTTGTTCATGATGATATGGAGTGTTCTCATTATATGAAGAACTTTGATGTTGGGCATGTGCCAATAAGGTTGGAATTTTTTTTGTTGTTTTTTTTGTTGGTATATTGTGCTAGACCTACTGTTGTCTTAGAGTTCAAATTTGATGCAATGCAGGTTCTTCACTAATTAATAAGGCTGTCAGAGGACTCCAAGGGTGGTGTTAGCAATGTTCTTGTTATGAAATATGCTCTGATGATCTGGAACAATATGGAATTATTCCAAAGAATCTGGAAATGGAGAAAATACATTATTATGTCTTCAGAAATCTAGATTGTAACTTCTTATCATTAGTAATTCTTTAATAATATATAGATGATGTTTGTATATTAGTCTGTATATTAAATACTTTTTTTTTTTTAAGTCAACATTTGTATTATGGTTGTGTGCCACAATCTTTGTCTTGGTGTTATTCACAGAATCTGTCACACTATTCATGTAATCTGTTTTGTTTGTTATGGCTATTTTGTGGGTTTTAAGTTCTTGTTTTAGCATATTGCTGTAAAATAAAATAGCTTACTGATTTTCAGTTTTCTCTGGGATTGTGTTTTGGTATTTGTAGGAATGAACATCTCTTCTGAAGCGAAGGCTGTTGTGGTTAGAAACACAGCACGCAGTCATGCTTTTCCTGAGAGTTCTATTTTGTCTTCATAGAACAGTCTATTAATATGAAAAAGGCAAGCGGGGGAAGAATTAGCCTAAGGGTTGGAAAGGAACTGTTTATGTTTAGAAATAAGGTTATTTCTTAGCAGATCTATAAATCTATAAATTTTATGCTTATATATTGTAAGAAGCATGAATAAAAAAGCTTACTGTTGACTTCAGAAGTAAAACTTCAGAGTTTAAACCACCAATCTTACGCCTAAATTAGTTCAGATTATTACCCACTGTGGATCAGGAAGAATTCTGTTTTTCTTTTTAAAATGAATCATCCTTTTATTATTTAAGATAATGATCCCTGATGCTACGTTTCATTTTTTTGGGTAGTTAGCTGCAGATATGTTCACAGTCTAACATCCTCTATTTGAAATGGATGGCCAGTTGTGTTTGGCAGCATTCAGGTTTGTTTTGAAGGGTATCTTTTTGCAGGAGGAAAATGCACTTTCTTTTGTGAACAGAACACCTGACTGATAAAGAAAGACATCCCGAGGTATCTTAAAATACCTTGAAATCTTACCTTTTTCTTAATTGATATGTTTTATTTCTGTAGTGAATGCTTGCTGGTGATACTTCTTTCTTCTCAAACATGTTGTTCTTTTTTCTGCAGGCTTCCAAGGGCAAAACACTTGCTAAATGTTATCAATGAAAACTTTGGTACTCTTGCCTTCTGCCGCAGATGGCTAGATCGCCTGGGAGAGAGTAAATACCTAATGGCATTGAAGAACCTGTGCGACTTGGGTATAGTGGATCCATATCCTCCCTTATGCGACATTAAGGGCTCTTACACAGCACAGTTTGAGCATACTATACTGTTGCGCCCAACATGCAAGGAGGTTGTCAGCAGAGGAGATGACTACTAAACTCAGAGCCACCTCAGCACCTTTATACTCTAGGCTTTGTTGGAACATACTATACCAGAATTAATTTGCAACATACTGTCTGTTTTAACAGTGGACTGTTGTAATACTTTCCATATTTGGAAGGGAAGGAATTTAAACAAAGGCAAGTCTTCTAATGTAACTAACCAAGGAAAAAGCTTTCAGGCCTTTAGAAATATTTCAAAAGTTAATTATTTTTTCTTTTCAGGGAAATATGTGCTATAAAGCTCAATTTTTAGTTTGGAGTGAGTTATACATTTTGTTTTGAACACTTATGATAAAAGATGCTTTTCAAATATTTATATTACCATATTCCTACTTGAATGCTTTGAATGACTACACCTGATTTCTGCACCCAACTCCTCTATGATATTGCCTTTTAAACTTCCTGGAATCCGTTTTGTAAAAAATAAAGACAAATTTTCAGATCTAAAACTATATATACTTTTTAAAAGCCTGGTTATGATTCTGGTCAGGAGTCTGCTGCGAAACCATTCTATTAAATATTTTACAAACTTGTTTTGCCATTTCTTGTCTTGAAACTGGACCTGTCTATCCTTAATATGAAACTTTGCTTTTTAGTACTTACTTAAATAGTCTTGTCAGTGTTGGGATACAGGGCGAGAAGTCATCAACGCTTTGCAGGACAGAATGTGACTGCAGTAGGGATGTGTGGTGTGATTTGGTTTTGAGAGTGACAGTCTTCAGCTTAGACTTTAGCTGTATTTGAAATGTCAAATGCATTTTGTCGTCTCTGTTGCTGTTACCAGCAATGCGCAACTTCTGTCTGAAGCCAACAGTGAATATTAGTTTATATCCCTACAAATTCTTTGCTATGGGCATGCCCTTCTGCATGGGCTTAAAATTTTTCTTTGTGTGCTCCCCAGTCTCCTTTAAGTATGCATTAGATTGGACAAGTTGTAGGGACAATGAAAACGTTCTTTTGTTTTGGAGTGTTGAAACTTCTTCCGTCCAGGCAAACTAGTCTGGAGTATTTGATGTTTTCTTGACATAAGAGGTCATTATCTGTCTTCCCACTGCAGTGAATCTGACTGGTGAATCTCATTTGTAAAGGTGAATTAAATCCCATGGCTCTTCAGGCCTAGATGCCATACGTCTTCCAGTGCTGTATGTTTACCTCATGACTTGCATATTAAAATTTTACATAGTTACTGGTAACAAGAACTTCTTTAATAGGTCAATAATAATGCCTCAAACTGCTCAGGAAACAGAGACCCTGCACCTGTTCCTTTATAGTGACAGCATGTGTTTATTTATAGAGAAGTTCATATTAATTTAGAAATATCAGTTCTTTTCCCCTCTGTCTTCAGGTAAAAGCTGAAGTTTGTCTTTTAAAACTCAGCTATATGAGCTGCAGTTGAGAGGGGAGTAGTGTCATGTACAGCCTACAGTTTAAAAATAATAGATGTCAGTGGGGTTTTTCCCTGTTTGTATTATTTAAATTTAGTACTGCTTGTAGAAATGGATTTAATTGGATACTGAAATGTGTATTTCTGTTGTTGCTGTTTGGGAATCTTGGCATCTCAGCAATGAATTTTAAGTAATTTATGCAGCTGTGTGGGCATGTGTCTCAGCCTCCAAACAAACAGTAGCTAGCATATGCACTTGTGCATTGCAAACCGAAAACTGGCACCTGAAAGGATCTGTGATGAACAGGGCAGTATTAATTGTTTCTGGCTCACTTACCCTATTTTGGTAATAAACCTGGTTACTACAGATTCTGCTGGAAACAGGTACGACAAATCTGCTTTGGTTCTCAGCCTCTTACCCACTAATTCCAGGCTTTTCTCTCTAGAAGCATTGTCTGTTAGTAGCTCAATGCCATTTGATACTTCTACAGCTTCAGGCTTTATCTTTGCTGATGGTAACTTCAAGAACACTTAGTATTGCAACCTATTATTTGTTTTCCTCCCTTTGTATTTTCTTTTCCCTGAATGTAATAGGAAGATCCAGACGAGCAGAGCTATTTTGGATTATGGCCTCTTCTTTTTAATTTACTGGCTGTTTGCTAATTCACATATGGAAGCTGATAATCATGCGTAACAAATTGTAGAGGAAATGCCTCAGAAAAAGACTTACAGAACATGATGATTGTTTGTTGCCATTAAACTTAATTGGGTTTGTCTGGTTACATGCTTCCTGTGCTGCTGACTGTTCCCGCATTTATGCCTGTCAGTATAGAAGGTAAGCCCTATTTCCACCTCCTCCTTGCATTTAAAAAAATAGAATAAATTTCTCTGCTGCTTTTGTGCTCTTTAAGCTGCCTTTTCCTATTGCTGTAAGTGTAATTATAACGTCCTGGCCATGCTGTCTGATAACTGGACTACACTGTGTTGTCGCTTGCCAAACTCAAAAGTTTGTCCAAGACATCTGAGACAAATACTGAAGTCTGTCATCCTCAATGCCCAGAAGACGGGGATCATCTTGTTTCTCGAGTACACGCAGCACTAGAAATTATAATAGTTTTTGTGGAGTAAATGTACTAGAGGTACCAAAGTAGAGAGTTCAGAACCTGCTTTGCAGGGTTTCTCCCTCATGCAGACCTTGTGAGACACGTGTCATTAGAGAATGTACTGCTGGACCTCAGGATCTGTTCTTTTCATGAAGGTATGCCCTAAGATTTTCCAAAGCAGGAGACTAATTTTAGACTGAAACAACATGCTGCTTCTCTTAGATGTGGGGTTTGGGTTTGTTGTTTTGGTTGTGTTTTTTTTTTTTTAAGTCCTCTGTTATGATCACCTGCTTGAATAAGTCTTCAACCTAAATAAGTTGTCTGTTAAGTGTCATGGAACCTTGTACTAGTTTTCTGACTGTAAAATCGCAAAGTTACTTTCTCTTGCGTTTAACTGCATTAGCAGCACTCCTGACATGGTACGTGTGCTCGCTGTGGGCAGTGGGCTCTGTCAGTTTGCAGGAGTCTTTCCCAGCTTGTTGAAATGTTTAAAGCCTGTTCCTTCTACCTGCATGAAAGGAGCACGATGAGGCAGAAACTTTGGACTGCAGCTTGACTGAACTTGACTTTGTCCTGAACTAAAAAGCTCTAGTTGTGGTAGAGTTTAGGTGAAAGCCTTGAGCAGCTGCCAGGAAGGCGAGTGCCTGCAGCAAACAGCGCAGGCCGGAGCTGCCCTGCCGCTTCCCCCGGGCCTGGAGCTGGGCACGGGACCCACCACACAGCGCGGAGGCCTGTGTCAAATGCCTTTCATAACGTGGGAGGGGGAAAACAGAGCTGGTGGATACAAACAAGTGGAAGTCTTTCATGGAGGGAGAGGTCTGGTCATCTTTGTTTCTCAAAGGTTCTGCAGCTTGGGTACTTTGTAGTACAGAAAAAATGTTGTTAAAACTATGGGGGCTTTCCATCTCAAGCCCAGATCCTACTGCTTCTACTTGAATCAAGGAGGTGTGATTCAGAGTCACAGGTCTCCTTTTCAAAACTCTTTTTCTGCTAGTGTGTTGATGGTAGGTTTCCTTGGAGTTTTGCACATAATGTTTTATCTTAAAAATACCACCTTACAAGAATGATCAGGGTTTTCCCTTTTTAGTGGCAGATTTTATTAAGGGAAAAAAACTTGGTGCTAAGTAGCAACTGTAAGGTATATCCCTTGGGACATACTACTTCAGACTCTGGTTTGTGAAATAACGAAGCAGTTCTATCACTAGCTTTGTGGAAGCTGCTGTGTAGCAACCTGGCTTGCACGGGAGCAGGTATTCTAAGGGCAAGTAGAACTGTAACTTTTCAAAGAGGAGGCTGAAATAAGGCATCTAGGGAGGGAGGTAAAGTTGCCATTATAGTGAGAAAACTGCTGTTGCATCTTCCAACTTGATTGTGTCATGTTACCTTCAGTATATCAAAATAGTATCTATGTTACATTAAAAGAACAAAAACAGAGTAAGATGGTATCACTGAAAGTTAATGAGGTGATGTGTAAACATGACAGGAATTTGTTAATTTGATTTCTACAAGTGGTGTTTGGAGGTAGAGGAACTTTGCCAAATCCTCCTTATTTCAAATATTTTTCTTACAGGAAGGAAGAAGAGAGAGAGGCTTTCATAGGTAATGATTTTCCAGGATTTTGCCCTTCCAATTTGTTGGTAGTTGGCATTACATGGAACATGTGTCAGCTGTCCATAAACAAAGGCAGGCGTTATATTTTCTTAAGTCACTAAAAAAAAATGTTTCCTCTAAATGGTTTTATGAAGGTGTGCTTAAAGATCATGTAACTTGAGATAAAGCATAGCATGCTTTGAGGCAAGATGTTATTTTTATTTTTTTTTTCAATTTTTTTTCTACAGGGCTTCAAAAGGCAGTTCTGTTTTTATAACTTGAAATGTTCAAGTACTTGGAAAGTAAAAAAAAAAATTAAGACAACTGCACTGTGACTCTCAGGATTTTTTGTAGCAAAAGCTGTGTGTTTGCCACAACAGCTACCCAACTCTTATAACTAAGGTTAAGCATCATATAGATTTTAGCTTTGCTTTTATACTGATGCTGCTTTCTCTCGCTTTGCAAAGCTACAGTGCTTTACCAAAAAAAAAGTTACGTAACTAGTCAGCAGTTAAGATAAAGAATAAGCCTTTTCCCTAGATGTTTGAGCGTTAGACATCTGCTTCCACTGTTTTTGAAATTAATATTTTTTCTTAATAAGGCCAAATCTCTGAATCCCTTACATTAGAAATAGCTGTATAGAAGCCTTATTTACCACTACATAAAAGTGAAGAGACATAATCCCACTGCATGCTGTCTGATGCATATATCCATTACCACCTGGGCCTGGACAATGGTATTGCTTTTCAAAAAGTTTAAGAATGGGCTCATTTAACCTGCGTGATGTGTCGGAGAGCATTCTTGGCAAGTTTGCAGATAATACAAAGTGGGGTGGTTCCACCAGCTGGGGGCACTGACACCCAGAGGGACCTGGACAGGCTGGGGGAACGGGCCAGCAGGAACCTCATGCAGTTCATCAAAGGAAAATGCCAAATCTTGTGCCTGGGCAGGAATAACCCCAGGCACCAGTACAGGCTGGGAAGCAGCTCCCCAGAGAAGGACCTGGGGGACAGGCTATGAGCCAGCAACGTGCTCTTGCAGCAAAGCAGCCCAACAGCCTCTGGTGCTGCGATAGGCAGAGAATGGCCAGCAGGTCCGTGGAGCTGGTCCTTCCCCTCTGCTCAGCCCTGGTGAGGCACAGCTGCAGGGCTGGGGCCAGTGCTGAGCTTCCCAGAAAAAGAGACATAGACATGCTGGACCGAGTCCACCAAACAGCCAGGAGGGTGATGAAAGGGTCTGGAGCAACTGACACATGAAGAGAGGCTGAGGGAGCTGGGAGTGTTCAGCCTGAAGAAGGGAAGCTCAGGGGGATCTTATCCTTGTGTTTAAGATGGGGGGAAGCAAAGAAGATGGAGCCAGGCTCTTCTCAGTGGTGTCCAGTGACAGGACAGGAAGAAATGGGCACAAACTGAAACACAGGAGGTTCCACTGAGACAAGTAAAATAAACTTCTTACTGTGAGGATGGTCTAGCACTGGCACAGGCTGCCTGGAGAGGTTGTTGTGTCTCCATCCCTGGTGCTATTGAAAATCCAAATATAAGTGGCCCTGAGCAACCTGCTCTAGTTCATCCTGTTTTAAGCAGAGGTGGACTCTACAGTCTCCAGAGGCCCCTTCCACTATCAACAAGTGTGTGTGGTCTCCTCAAATGTACTTGGTCAGTTACTAAAGGCACAGTACCACTTCCCTCATGTATCTGGGGGAAAAAAAATATCCAGCCCCTCTCCTGAAGGCCTGAGGCTTCTTGAGGTGCTTTCGCATGATGAGTCTTTCATGCAAGGAACTTGGCTACCAGACCAGCTCCTTGCTCATATGGGAGGGAGCTCTGGAACCATCAGGTGGGTTTGCCTGAGTGTCTTCTGTTGTAACAGACCACTCCCCCTAACTATACCCCTCTTGCTGATATGGGTGCTGGACCCTTAGCTTTACAGTTCTGCAGAACTCCTGCGAGTGAGTTGTGGAACGTTGACCCCAGGAACAGCTGCTGCTAAAAGGGGTGTGGGACCTTTGATCAAATAGCTGTCTGGTTTCCTGACACCTACAGCACAATGTAGGCTGCTGTGCTAGCTATGGTTATTTCTGCTGATTTTTTTTTTTTCACTGGTCCTGAACCTTGCCACTTCCTCGGCTCCAGTTAGAGCTCTATTTTAAATACTTCCTAGAGTGAAGCAAGGCAGAATATAAACGTATAGACTCATGCTGTGCTTAAGCCTTGCTCTAGGGTGCAGAGCTACCTGCAGGAGCCAGCAAGTATCCAGAACCAAAGCAGAAGCTGTTGAAAAACGCACCTGAATTAGCTCATCCTTATGCTGGACTGCAGTAATCTTCTCTATCCTTCCTGCTGCTTGGATTAGGATGAGAACTCGTATGTTTGAGCGTGTCCTTTCTCCTTCCCTTCTCTTGTTCTACCCAAGAGAGTACCAATGGGAAGAAAGCAGAATTTCCTTTTGCTAAGCTAATAATGTGTTTTAGAGAAAGCCTTGAGACTTAGTAATGCTTGCTGCAGTGGGAGGAAATGCAGGGGAACAGCCATAAACACAACCTAGGCAATCCTAGAAAAGATGGCAGGAAAAGATTCTTTCTAACGGACTTGAGTATGTGCTCAATACTGATGACTGAGGCTAATGAACTCCACTCCCTGCCCCCCCCCATCGCTCTCTACAAGTCCCCAGATAGACTCTTCTCTTGGGACCCCCAGTGTATCTGGTTGAGATGCTCTTGGGGGAAGAAAAAGTATTAGAATTCTGAAAGGCAAGGGGCACAATTCTTTCCCCTTCCTTTTCATTCCACTATGTGCAAGTAGAAAGAAGTGTTTAAACTACATTGATTTCCTCACCAGAAAGGAAAACAGAGAAGGAAAATATTTGAAAGACTGCACAGCCATAACAAGTAGATTTGTCAGATCATCTCACTTCAGCAGGTGGCCCTTGACTTAAAAAAAAAAAAACAAACTGCTTTTGCACATTTAATTAGATTATTACAAGGCGAAGAAGTTTGAGAGCTGAGGCCATTATGTGCTTCCATATAATGTGGCATCTTTCAGAAACAAATGGAAGTGGTAGGAAAAGTCATGAAAAAAACAGCTGTTAAATCAGGGACAGATGGCCAAAGCAGTAAGTTAATGCCTTAACTTTAGGCCAAGTTTAAAAATAATTTGAAAAAAAAGATTTTAATGATAACGTAGGAACTAATTCCAGCAGACACATGGTTTTCTGTCCACATCAAGGCATTTTATTGAGGTATAAACTTTGCAGAAGATGAGGTAACAATTTGCATAGGACTTATGCAAAGTAACTTCACAATTAAAATTTACTTGGTAATAACTACTGTATGTGGAGAACAACTGATAATTCCTTCTTGTTAAGATTCTCCTCACTGCACAGGTCTGTTAATGCTAGTGGTAGGACCGTGGAGAAGGTAGAGCAGTTGTAGGTAATGAAACCAGACAGATTGAAAACGCTTTCATACAGATTTTACAGCCTCTTTTCAGTGGTTTGTATTAAAAGATTACTGAAACAGACAACACGCTACAATTTAAAGTACGCTTGTCCAATGCAAGAAAGGAGGTGCTTAGGTTCTTGTAGCAATGACAGTGGGGTGGGCGAGTGTGGTTTTGTTGTTGGGTTTGGCTTTTTTTTTTTTAAAGAAAGCTTTTTAAGCTATTGGAATAAAAAGCCTCTGGTTGTCAAAGTTGGTAGTTTGAATTTGGCACTTTTAAGTTGTCAGACTTGTTAAGGCTAAAACATGGAAGTCTTGGTAAAGACACATTCTTGTGTTATTAAACGCTCCTCTTACATACTTATTGAAAATAAGTACATGCTCTATTTCCTCAATTTCAGATTTTAAGAATTTCTAACAATGCATCTTTAGTGTAGCTCTCTTGAAAGCTCCCTTGAAGCTTGAAAAATAATTTCACTTTAGTCATGAAAAATATACAGAAAGGTTTCTACAAAAAGTTTGGTTACTATTTGACATGTAAAACATTCCTTGCTGGTGAATGTTAATATTCTAAGGCCTAGTAGCAATTCCTGCAGACAGTAAGAATCATGATATCATTAAATCTATACTATAAAATGTACACAAGCATATACAGAAAATTAACCAGAGAAACATTAGTTGCCCACAGAAATTCATTTTTCTAAACCAATTCACAAAGATTATCAAAATACAAAATCAGCTTAAAAAAACCAGCCTGAGGTAAGAGTTAAATGCAAATAGCAATCTTTTTCTTAAAAAAATAGCTGTATTGAAATTCTAGGTACTTAGAAAGTTACTGTCAATAAAAACTTTTACTAGCAATTGTAAAGAGTACTTTTAACTAATACAAAAGTATATAAACATTGTACACAGATTCAAAGTAAAAAAGTACAATACTGTACTTTAATTTCATTTAAAAATATATAGTTTTATGACAATTCAAACTTCTACCATACATGCAGTTAACTGGCTTTGGATTAGCTGCTACTGTTGTCCATGGAACAGTCAGCTAATTCTGTGTGCTGCTGACTTTCAGCTGTGCTAGGACATGGTATTTTGCCGTCCATTTGCCTGAGTAAGTCGTTGGCTGTAAAACAAAATGTAAGCTTGAGCCTTGCATACTTCTTCCATAGTGCACATGTTGAGTTTCGAATCATTGCAGTGTACCCAAAATCCTGCAGTGAAGAAATGCACCAAAAGAAGTCATCAGGACACTGATTTGAGGTAATTGCATTGTATTTAATAATTAATTAGTGAGTCTCATTTGACAAGTTGCATAGAAATAGTATACATGTTTAACAAGCCTATACAAAAGTTGAACTCTTTTGGTCTACAGACCTGCAATTCTCATTCCAGGCAGTTCAGCCACAAGTGATTCCCTTTTGCATTTGAGAAAAGACAGTAGGCTCATCAGTTTAGAATTACGAACACCCCTTTCTCCCCCACTCCTTATTTCACAGCTGGTTCCTACCTCCTTCTGAATTGTAGCAGTAGGCAGTGTAGTGCCCTGAGCCAAATCCTTTCCCGTGATGCATTACCACAGCCGACAAGTCATAGATAAAGCAGTCAGGTAGGAGGGACTTGAGGGATTCTCTGCAGCAATAAGGCTCCATGTTCAGCATTTGATCAAAATTAACATGTACGCCAATCTTCTCACGATGATTGCGTCCTGACCACCTGGAAAGTAAGTTAAACGAAAATTTACATTTTTTCAAAAAGAAAGAACACAGCATTCTGAATTATGTTTTAACACGAGTTTTGTCTTCACTATTGTCTTTGTGCACAAAATAAATGCTCATTTGCACACTTTTTTCCTAGGCTTCCTCTTTCACATCTCCTTAATTTCAAGGCCTTTTAAAATGTGTCTATGGTACCTACTATTCTCATCTTCTGAAACATCCACCTTACGATCTGTGTAATGGTGAGTAGTGAGTACTTCCCTCTTACTGCATCTCATAAGTATTTCTTATTTATTCTGTCTCATTTTCTGGTTTCCTTTGTACTCCGGACAGACTCTGTATTCTAATGGACCAAGAGTTCACAGAGATGCAGTCTCCACTTCCTTACTCGCAGGCTAATGCATTCATGTATTTGATTATATAAAGGTTATGTGAGACTTCCCCTGACTACAATCTCGGTTTGTACATTAGTGAATACGAGCACTTACTCTGCCTGAAGGTAAAATTAATTTTTACCAATAGAGTTCACAGCAAGATTAGTAGGTTTTGACTGAAAAGAAGGATGAAATAATTTTGGCACTAAAGGAGCAAGTAGTTAGAATCCAAAAGGTCAATTCTCTACTTACAGTGCATCTTACTGATGTTTAAGTTAAAGAAGAAAAAGAAGCCTCTAATAACTATTTCTCATCATAGTAGTAAAGGGAAATTAAACTGACGCTGAAAAACATTGATCCCAAAGACTGTCTGATGTGGTACTACTTACCTGAACCGTTTAAGGTGTAATCTGAGAACCTGAGGTAGCCGACACACCATAAGCTGCTTCTGAGCTTCTGTGAGTATAACTGGTTTAGAAGAAAACTTCCTTCGTTTTTCTGAGACCAAACACACAGTTACACAATACAAATCTCGATAACAGCCTTGTATTTCAGTCCAAGATTTATCCACCAAATCTGTGTGGACATAAATAGCTACTGTATGCGCCTCCTTAAAAAGGACACACTCTGAGAGCCCTTTTCAAGGGTTATTTTATGATTCAAGTATAAATACTTGTGGTCACTTAGGTTAATCACCTTAATTTAAAAAGCTGATGGGTTCTTCAGCTGGGAGTATCAGAATCCCCGTTAGTGTGTGATCAGACTTTATCTAAGAGAAGCATCACACTTTAAAGCATCCTTGGAACAATTCCATCTTCTATGATGCTGAGTAACAGTTGTGAAGTGACCACACCAGGACTTTGTTTGCAACATACTTTTAAGACTTTCAGTATTTTTCTTCCATGCTTTCACAGTCAGTTTACTTTATATTTTACACAGAAAATGTATGCATGAGTACATACTGCCTTTACTCACTGTTGCACTGATCACATGCATATATCTTTCCTTCCAAAGCTTCAGTTTCTGTAAACTTGGACAGCATTTCTGTCAGCAGACAAGTGTACTGAGATGACATCTCCTTGCCGTTGCAGTGATACCTCTCAGGAAACTCCAAGGACAGGTCCCAGAAAGGTTCTATGGTATTTGATTTATTGTCACAGGCAAGGCATGTAACCTGTAAAACAATATTTCACCAGTTGCTTACACTTCAAAATTTACTTTGCTAAAAGTGTACCGTAGCTCCAAAAAAAAAAAAAAAAAAAGCCTTTTCCTAGAGATAACTGATGCAACCAAAGACAAGACATAGTAATTTAATAAAAGAAATGATACACCTAATTTCTTTACTCTGAAGCAGCATGTCCAATACTGTTATCACAAAGAGGTAACTGTTCTTATGTTTTACTGAGAAACAAAAGCAGGGTCAAAATGCTCTGTCTGGGACTGTCCAAGAGAAGGCAGCTGGTGGAGTCTCAGGAGTCTTTTCTCCAAAAAGAAACACTCCAAAAGGAAAATTTACATGAAAGAGAGAAACTATAGTTTAGGTTAATTAAAAAAAAAAAGAAAAAGAAAAAGAAAAAAAAAAGAAAACAGCTGGGGATTTTAAAGTCATATCCTTCTTACTTTGTCAGTCTTCCAGGGAAGCCTGGATTAGGAAGCACACTTCTTCAAAGAAAAATTAACAGGTAAAAATAATTTATTTCTTCTTTCAGTAAGTGGATCCATCGTCACACTAGGGAAAGGACAAGCAGTAAGACAATATAAATAAAATGTCAAGATGTGAAGTGAACCTGGAAAATGCAGATAATACAGCAGGGGACAATTAATTTATGATAACATTTAAAGTTAAAAGCAGTAGCTCTTCTACACTGGAATGGCAACACATTAGGTGTTGATTTGCAATGTCATCTTCTAAATGCCAGCTCAAGCTGTGTATAGAAGAGTGTCACATCATTTCAGGCTTCCTCCAAAGGACCTCCACCCTTCTGCAATCCATTTGGATGAATAACTTCTATCAGCAGCTGAACCTACACAGTAGTAAAACTCCATTTAGATTGTAACAAGCATAGTTCATAAAGGCTATAAAGAAATATCAGTAAATATTAAGTGTGTGTGCGAGACAAAAGATACGTTCACCCAGGTATGTTCAATGCAACAAAGTACAATACAATTCTGAAGAGTAATTAGCTGAATTTTCTACTGTTTATGTATTTATTAGCTTGTAAGTTGCAGATGACCACTAACTTAAGTAGCTCTAACCTCACAGGTCCTGAAAAGACACATTCTGAAAATAAGATTAATTTTAAGTATCTCCTTAAGTTTGCCCCCCAAGGGTAAATCTCTATAAGCATGCTTCCTATTTAGGAAAATACCCCAAGTTGTTTGGAACACTCAATAAAAAGATGTAGTAATAAAGGAATGAAAATCCACGAGGGATCCAAATATTGTTATTTCACAGGCACGCCTTTGTGTTGCTGTTCTACATAATTTCAGTGTAGTTCTCTTTCAGTTAGATTACTAATCCTACACAAGTATAAAAATACACTCAGTGTTGCTCAAGAGGTCCTTTATTTTCCTCTGAGGGTTTGCCGTCACGTAATTATTTACCCTGCTTTGTCTGTTACTTCATGATCATTTATGTCCAGGACAGATCTGTCACCTTATGGTATCTTCCTCCTAGGTGTTCCTGTGAGTAATTATTTAACACATTCATTAGCTACCACAGCTTATACACAATCTATGCATTAGCTACCTAATGCACATGTGTATTTGTGTACCAGCATACATGTTCAGCAGTGGAGTTAAGAAAGGTGCTAGCTGCTTTAAGTTCTAAGAAGAAAACTCCGCTGCCTTGTTCTTAGAAAACAAAACTTCAAACTTACATGGCAGAAAAGAGGAGAATCTTCTGTTTTAATTTACATTGACAGGAGCTTCTCTTCTAAGTGCTAACATCTGGCCATGTTTCAAAGCCACAAACTATTAGTAATTCAGAGCTGGAATCTAGACTTGGAGACAAAATGATATGTTTGGCCACAGTTCAAGCTAACTCCTGTATAAACACAGAATGACTAATAGATTTCTGCTGTACAAATGGGTAATTTTTTTGGGCCAAAAGTTTATTTAATTGACAAGTTACTTAAGAATTTGTTGCACATGAATGCACACTGAAGATTAATGGGCTCAGGATGAAGTACCTGCATTAACTCAGTACATATAATTTTAACAAGTTCTGAGGTTTTAAATTTAGCGTATAATGTTAACAATCTAGGTTTAAGATCCTCTTTCCTGGCTAGTTAATAAGTACTATCCCAAAGGGGGGGAAAAAAAAAAATTGATCAAGCTTCCAATTCTTGCCTCTCAAAAAACCTAAAAAAGATAAACTGATGCAACAGTGTACCTTCTCATCTCATCATGCAACGGTGAGCAAAGCTGATTTGTGTTGACAAAATCCTGTACTGATACAGAGCTGCACTTATTTCCTCAAATCCAAGACACTCCTCCTCACTATGAGGCTGAAACAGAATTAATCTCTTCAGTTATCTGGGATTTGTGTACTTGCCAGCAACCTGACGTCTTTGGCTAAGCATACACCCAACTGTATCAGCCACTGTGCACTAACTGCTCCTGTACACACTCACCCAATGAGAGGTAAATAAGGACTGGAACAAAGGTTGGAAATATTTTTCTTAGCCAGGCCTGAGCTTACAAATTTGATTACTCAACAAGTAAGAGGATCCCTACCCTTCTGTGGAATCCATCTGCACTGGTCCATCCCTCAGCATGGGCGTCGCAACACTCCCATCACTTCTCTTTCTGTCCTAAACGGGACTCCTTTATCTCACACTCCACTAGCATTCCAGCAGGACAACCCAGATTTTATTTTTTCATGAAAAGCACTGAAATTGTATAAACTGCTCAAAAGTTGGTTGAACAAGAGGTGAGTTTTTTATGAAAAACAAAACAACCCCAAAAAAGGAACTCAAATGGCTGGCAAAAACTTTACGCATCTGTTCAGCGTAGCTTATTATGCTATGAGTATGCACGACAGTAACAGGGAAGCAAGTCTGCTCTAGCAATCTGGTTAGTGACGTATATCTTTCTATGACTATATTTTACAAATTCAGAGTTTGATTTCACCTCCCCATTATTTTCCACCATTGCTATTTTAGGAAGCCTTAATGCTGTAATTTGTAACAAAGCTACAAGAGAAGCTTACATTAGAGCAAAGAAGTAAATTACTGGTTTTAGCTAGTCTGAAAACTCTACCTTATGTTCTGCCCTGACCACTCTCTCATGCCTTGAAACATGGGTACTATATACAATTGTTTGGTTAAAGCTCAGTATTCAATCATGGGCCAAAGGCCAGACTGAAAAGAGATGGATCAAATTGCTTGATCCAAGCTAAGCATGGAGGCAACTCAGACAAGCATCACTGTGGCCACAATAGTTTGACAGACAGCCACTGCCCCAGATGGCATTCAGCCTAAATGCAGCCAAAGAAAATAGTTAACATATTGCTGCAGAAAAAGCCAACTCCATCATCAACTGTTTTGCCTGTGTTCCTGACACTTGCATGGGAGAAGACAACTGTTACCATCTCTGCTCTAATTCTTTTTTGGTTTTTAAGAACAGCAAGATGGCCAGTCCTATTTTTGTACTTTCATCACTAAAGTTTTCACTTTATGAGACATATCTAGAAAGAGCAGTAACTGAATTTTTCCACAGCAAAGTAATCAAAGTAGAAGGGGATTTCTAAGATACTGCTATAATACGGAATTCCACAACAGTCCATACTGTATTCCTTCAGTTATAAAAAGAACTAAACTTTGTAGTAAAGACAATACACAATCATCAAAATTATCTGTATCTATTTAACAGAATAACATAAGCTTAACCACAGCAAACTGTAGGCTGTGATTCAATGGCCTCCTATAGATTAACTTAAAATGTCACCTTCATCTATTTGGAGAGCAACTTGACAACCATTTTGTGATTCAGGTAGCACATAAAAGCACGGAGACTGATATTAGAATATAGAAGTCAGGCCATCCATGACCTGTATGCTAAGTGCAAATCCTCCTAGTACCTACCAGAAGTTCTCAGTTTTTAATAGTCTACTCAGTGTGAGACAATACACAGCACTGCATGACAGTCACTTTCAGCATTCTCCCTCAAACTTTAACTCACAGCACACTAACCAAAACCAAAGGGCTTCAAACAATCCAAAAACTGCACATTTTTACTTCTCTCTGCCAATCTGCCCTGAAATACACTGGTTGAGCAAGTAAATGGATCGAGACTTGCAAGGAGAGGCACTGCCTTTTAAAACTTTAACCATAATTTACATACTACATTGGTTAGCACCTACTTCACTCTCTGGGTCTATGGCATATTCATTTCTCTGAGCATTGCACACCGTTACATCTGCCATGCTGCGCAGGGCTGGGGGGAGGCATTTTGCTCAGATTCCATCTTAAACATGATGAGCAAGTAATCAAACCATTTGGGTTTTTTAAAAGTATGCCTAGAGGTATCGAAAGCTAGTTCTTACTAGGCATTGCTATAATAAATGGTGAATTATTGGAAAAAACCTCACAGCCCAGAAGCGGTTTGTCCTAAGAAACAATTAATCACAACGTTGCTGTAGCGGAAACTTGTTACTAAATCATCATAGCCACTGCTCTTCACTTTCACTGCTGTTTTGCTACTTGTTGTTACTGTAATAGAAATCTAGGCAAAGAGCTTCGTGTAAGGCACCACGTTCAAGAGCAGTGGAATCCCCACGAGACTTACAAACAAAACTGTTTCTAAAGGGTTCCTAATTCTAATCAATTTCTAATTTAATGTAAATGGTGAAAGAAATACCTAGCCACTGATGTTAAAATTACACTGGCCAGGTATTTCTTTCACCATTTACATTAAACTAGAATTTAATCAACAGCAGTCTGTAAAGAAAGTATCAACAACTACTTACTGCTTTGCCACATGTGCCAGTTCAGTAAAACACAGCATTCATAATTCAACATTAATTTTCTTCCTTGGATTATGCAGCCAGCAGCTTTCACATAAACCAGCACAAACTTTATTTTTTCTCCTCCCTTACTGGGCCTTTTTTAGCCACAGAAAATATTGACTGTTCTTCTTCTGCTTGCCTAGAATTAGAAACTATCCCTGATTAAACTAAAAGAACAGAAGGAGCTGGCTGATGGTGTTGCAAGTCTGTCCTCCATCTTTGAAAGGTCCTGGCAAGGTCATGGCAATCAGGGGAGGTTCTGAGGACAGGAAGAAAGCAAGTTATTGTTCATTCCTGTCTTCAAGGAGGAGGATCTGGAGAACTGCAAGCCCATTAGCATCACCTTGATCTGTGGGAAGGCTGATGGAGCAAAGAATCCTGCAAACCATTTCCAAAGATATTAAGATGATGACTGGGAGCAGGCACCATGGATTTATGACGGGAAAATCATGTTTGACCAACCTGATAGCCTTCTCCCTACAAAAAGACGACTGGTACAGTTAACCAGTGGATGAGTGGAAAACAGTGGATGTTGTTTATCTTTACTTCAGTGAGGCTTTCATCACTGTATTCTATAACATGCCCATAGAAATAATGATAAAGTGCAGGCTAGATAAATGGACAGTGAGGTGGACTGAAAAATGAATGTACTGCCAGGCTCAAGACACTGCAGTTCGCGGCATGAAATCCAGCTGGAGTCCAGCCACTAGTGGTGTACCCCAGGGGTCGATTCTGTTAAACCCTCACAGCAAGTTTGCAGATGACACCAACCCAGGGGGAGTGGCTGATACACTGCTGCCTTCCAGAGGGACCTGGACAGGCTGAGAAAATGGGCCAACAAGAACCTCATCCAGTTCAACTAAGGGAAATGCCAACTCCTGCGCCTGGGCAGGAATAACCCCAGGCACCAGTACAGGCTGGGAAGCAGTTCCCCAGAGAAGCTCTCAGAGATCCTGGGGTAGAAACCGAAAATGACCCAGAAAAGTGCCCTTATGGCAAAGCAGGCCAGTAGCCTCTGAGGCTGCGATAGGCAGGGCACAGCCAGCAGGTCTGTGGAGCTGATCCTTCCCCTCTGCTCATCCCCGGTTGAGGCACAGCTGCAGGGCTGGGGCCAGTGCTGAGCTTCCCAGTGCGAGATACAGACTCACTGGAGTGACTCCAGCGAGGGGCCAGGAAGACAATGAAAGGGTTTGGAGCAACTGACACATGAAGAGAGGCTGAGGGAGCTGGGAGTGTTCAGCCTGAAGAAGGGAAGCTCAGGGGGATCTTATCCTTGTGTTTAAGATGGGGGGAAGCAAAGAAGATGGAGCCAGGCTCTTCTCAGTGGTGTCCAGTGACAGGACAGGAAGAAATGGGCACAAACTGAAACACAGGAGGTTCCACTGAGACAAGTAAAATAAACTTCTTACTGTGAGGATGGTCTAGCACTGGCACAGGCTGCCTGGAGAGGTTGTTGTGTCTCCGTCCCTGGTGCTATTGAAAATCCAAATGTATGTGGCCCTGAGCAACCTGCTCTAGTTCCTCCTGTTTTAAGCAGAGGTGGATTAGATGATTTCCAGAAGTCCTTTCCAACCTCAACAGTTCTATGTGTGCATGTGTGTACGTGCATGTGCACAAGTGCACGTGACCTTAGCTGTCAGAAAGTTAGCATAAAAACAAAGAATGAAAGCTGAGCAACTGAGGAAAGACAAAACAAAAATTTTCTAAAATAATTATTTAATCTTCAGTGACTATTTTGACTAGTTATTTTGTTATTATTAGACTCAAACATACCTTTACATCTCTTCAAACACAATATTAAGAACAGTGAGATGAATTAATTTGAATTATTATTTTGGCATTATTTAAGAATAGGTAAAACTTAGAATCATCTTGTCTGGCTTACAGAAAACTTCTTCCTGGTAATTCTCACGAGAAGAGGCTTATTTTAAACTTCAAGAAATTTTTAAGGTTTTACCAACACAGTGGCCAAAAAGCACAAGATAATATGAAGCATTCAGTATCTGTTTTCCTTAGTAACTACCACTTCTTTGTTCCAGAAAGGTTCATACTACATGGGTTGAACTGGGAGACAGTTACACTGGACAATTCATCTGGGACATATGTGTGGTATACTCTAATGTCAAGAGTGCCTCCAAATCAGCTGTATCAGAAACACATTTCTACTCTTTCACCATTTTTAATGTCTTTATCGATAGTCTTGACTCAGACTTTCTGTCTGAGCCAATATTAAATATTAATTGAATATTAAAATATTTTAAAATGCAGTCTACAATGGTCCTCTAACTTTCAAGCAATCAAAACCTGTGTACTTAATGTTATCCCAAGGTTAAACCAATTTAGTTAAAAAGATTAAGTTCAAGAGGCAAAAGCTATGTCTACACAACATATGATTTTGCCAGCATAAATATCTGCAAATTTCCTAGATCTGCTAGGCTAGCATCCTAGATCAGCTAGATTGTCTAGATCATCTTACACAAATACTTCATACTAGTTTCCCTGTCTCCCTCCTACCAGTATAAATCACCCTGACAGAAAAATTAATACTGGTCTAAGTACACACACCAGAGTTTCTGCTAGTATGATTTCTGTGGACACATGGGACACAATTTGCCCAATGCACTGCTGAAAATATACATTTACTTTGAAAGCTAAAATCTGCTATTTCAATCTCTCTCTTTTTTTTTTTTTTTTTTTTTTTAAATATACCTGCGCACTTCCTTGCTTAAAGTGGACAAAACTTGAAATAGAGATAATATTTAAATTGTTGCATACTGTGCTATTTAACTGGGAACACTTAAAAACACAGGCCAAAAAAATATTGAGGAAGATGGTGGCTAACCTACTTGTGCACTTGAAGGGTACTTCAAAAATCTGTAGATTATGGGTCAGTTTACCACTGGCACATAACTTAGTAGTGCAGTATTTTCCTCCTTTCCTATTAAAAGATCAAGGACAAAAGTGGGTATCTTCCACAGGAGTACAAGCACTCAGGCACTGAAAACAACTGGGATTGTAGTAGATGTACTGGCATCTGCTTGCAGTCCCGGTGGGGCTGAGAGGGATGACTCATTGCTCCAGCAGATCTGCCTCTGAAAGTACACGTTTACAAGATAGAGAATCCTTTGCACAATAAGTGCTATAGCACAACTGTCACCAGGCAATCACTGGAGGAAGACTAGAACGTGAAAAAGGAAAGAATAGAGGAGAAGGGTTTTGTAGCTATATATCCTATTTTTACTTCCATTAGATGTACTGGGTATCGAAGTTCCACTATCTGTACCACCGAGCAAAAAGCTCTAATCCTAAAAAGGATACTGGAATAATAATAAAAACAAAAAAGTCAAGAGGCAATACACCCGTGCTATTCTTTGAGTTACCCATTACCTATTTATCATTCCATGAAATAGTAAAAGATTTCAAGTAGTAGATGAGCAAGACTTACTTCAAATCAGCTGAGAACATAACAAAACAAAAACCAACTCACTCATATAAAAAGTGCAATTGTTTTGACATCACCTAAAGCTTTTTCTAGTTAACAAAAAATAATCTGGTAAAATTCTCTTGGACCTCTCCTTTCTTAACCTTACACCCTGAATTCCATTACCATGCTGAACCAGGCAGCCATATAAATAGCAACAGAACGATGGCAAACTCAGGATTATGACTTCCCTTCAAGTTAAAATAGAACAGCTAGAAGAGGGAAATGCTTTATTGCACATGCAAAAGTAATGTGAAACCTAAGTAAACACACAGCTTATCTGCACGTAAGTGATCCTTTGTGTACTGTATCAACAGTAGTTCATAGTGTTCCTGAGGTTTGAAGTTCAAGAAGATTGACTTCACTGCACTTGAGTATCTCACACAAAGATCTGTCTTTAACTAATATTTTCAGTACAAAGGGATAGTAAGTATAACTTTTTAGTGATTCTAAAGTGGAAAGCAATTGCTGCACAAGAACAAGCTTCTCAATTCCTCTTATTCACTGAATTAAGACATAGCTTATTAAATACTCTAGACTAAAATCCCATCCTATTTTTAATAAATGCAGCAGGCTATGGCTCCAACTATCTTCTAGAGAGAAACTGTAACACTGTTACAGCTTGTAGGTAGATAAAGTTAATCCTACAAGGACAGAGCGTACACTCCTTGCTTTTAAGAGCTAACATTGTCAAAGATGTGATGACATAGCAAGAAGTCTTTCATATTTTTCTTCAGCCCTGTGTGGATGGATGTTTTCTTGCCTTTTTGTTAACTTCATTATAGCAGTTTGTACCAGTTCTGACAAAAGCCTAGCGAAATCACAATGCAGGAATCTTACTGATGAGAGGAAAGTGCCTAATAGAGTTTTTAAAGCTCATCCTTCCACGTGCAAACACCAAGGTCTGAATCGTTAAGATGACCAGAATAAATGTTACTGAGCAGGCAATGTAAATTGTCAGGGGTTACCTTCTACTTTTAATATTTATTGTGCTCAAAAGTGCTAGTGAAGACTAAACCAGAACAAAGGAGTGGCAGAAGACAAAGGGAACATTAGGACTTAAAGTGTTGGACACTGCCTGTGGGAACTGCCTTATGAGCCAGGGAGAAATTGCTACAGAAAACAGTTTCAATACTCTTTTCCTTGTTCCTCTCAGTCTAGGCGTTCTGAAGTTCATCAAGGTTGTATTTTGCAAACAGACACTGACTAGCTGCAGTAAAAGAGCCCTATATTGTAGTCATAGAAGTCACAGGATAGCTAAAAATGGTTTAATTCCCTTTCAGTCTCAGTTGATGACACTTGAGTGAATTCTCACTACTCCCCTCCCTGGTTTCAGGAAGATGGGAGGGTTTCTAGTCACAAGCCTCTTCACACAACAAAACTAAAACAAGTGCAAGTGGTCCTACTGTAATAATGCTTGTGTCTTCAGAGCCTCGAAAACTCTTCCAAAAAAATGAGTGTTCTAACAAGGCTTGGAATGCAACCAAGCTTTGTCAGTACACTTAAGCAATTACTTCGTTTTACTAACAAGGTTACTATTTCGGAGGAGAATGTGATTTTCAAATAGAAAGCTTTAATGACATAATATACTAGACACTTGTATTAGTGCAATCCTTATACAGGATACGTTAACTACTCTGAGGTAAGGAAGTATGCCAACAGAAATACTCCTACACTGGGCCAAACGGAAGGTAGAGGATGATTTGGTTTTATTAGTAGATACAACAGTTTCTAGTAGTTACGCAAAACCTGAGATGACCTAAAAGCTAACATACGCTGTGAACAACCCTAATTTTAAATGTCCTGTTATTATAAAGTTTATAGATATCATAGCCATAAACAATCCAACTTTTGTCAAAAATCACTTGGCTTTCCAGCTTTGCATACTAAAATATTACACCATCAAATAGTCAGAATAATGGGAACATCCACATTTTTGCTAATTTGTGTTAAACCTCTACTCCTTTACAAAACATATCCATTAAATGCTTCTGCACTGCCTCAGTAACGTATACATACATACTAAAGACCAATTCCAGGATGCCAAAACTTTCTCAACCCCTGTTCCTGCTGCAATGTTGTTAGTTTTTAGATTAATTCAACAGAAACCAGAATATGTTTGTTCAGTCAGTTCTCAGATGTCTCTATACACACACAGTTGGGATATGCATAATAGTCAGTGGACATACTGAAGTACTTAACGGGAAGCTGAGAAGAACAAGAAAAAAGGAGAGTAAATAGTCAGGCAGAAAAAAGGAAAACGGCTGTTGCCTCCACCTCCCAAATTTGGTCCCCGTATTGACAGAGCCTTCTGTATCTTTGTATTGTAACAGAGAAGAAGCATTAGTATTTTACACAGCATCATGACACGCAATTACTCTGTAGTAATGAATCTCAAATTCAAGCTATTTACTGAAATAACACCCTGCTTAGCATCCATTACCTAATCAGTTTCCACTTACACAAGATTAACCCTCCCCTTAACACCTTTTATCTAGTATCACTATAGTGATAAACTAGATGCTTAAAATTGTAAATTCTTCATTCCTGCAAATTAGTTGGTGCTTAATAGTGAAGACAGATATTTCTCAGTAGTTCCAAAGGTGTGCTTTAAAATACTAAATTTAACACTTTCATGTTTATCAGGTGACTCTCCTACTAAAGGTTTCAGGAGTACCCAAATGACCTTTCTTCTGAAATTGTGTGTATTATATACTCCCTATCCCTCCTCAGCAGTTACAAATTTATTAAGCTTTGAAGTGTGCCCATCACTGACCAGTATAAATCCATAACTGCAAATCATTACACACCTTAAAAGAAAAAAAAATCATAAAACATACCTGACTTAATAGCTGTCCATGAAAAATGTTGTTAACCACATTCAAAACCTGTTTTATAAGTTTTCTTTGAGAAGCAGGGATGAGAGCTGGGTATCTGGTCCCCGTAGTCTCCAGTTCCTGCTGCACTTTATCCAAAAGTTCACAGAGAAATTCCTGAGCATCTTGTTGGGCATATCCTCTAAAGGCTGGAATTAGTCTCCACACAGAATGAAGCATGGCAAAAGGAGACACCAGCACCCATTTGCCAGACCACATAACTTGGAACAGAGTATGCAGCTCATGACAGAGAGAAATATGCTTTGAACTGGGCTCCCTGGGCTGAATAAGTTCCATATTTCTACTTTTTGATGCTCCTCCACTTAATCCAGAGGATAAACTAGGCCGCCTCACAGAAGATGATCCCTTGACTTTCTTTTGGCTCTCATTCACACGTAATGTTGAGGCAGCTATTGACAGGTGTTTAGATGAAGATCTAGTTTTACCATTGGTTGCTGTTGCCAGCAGTTCCTGAGTTTGGTTGAGATCAAGCTTTAAAAAGCATTCTCGAAAAATAAGTAAGTGACTTAATACCTGCAGGATAGAATTCATATAGCATGTATTTCCCAGGTTTCTTAGTCCTGTTACCCCAGGAGTCACTGTGGGCCTTCGTTTAATTGGAGAGTCACTTATTTTTTTCAATCTTACTTCATCTGAGGTATATGTTTCTTTCAACTCTGCCACAGATTCCACATTCTGTGATGGTTTTTGCAGGCAGGGTGCTGTTTTTGAGGACATTCTAACCTGATTTTGTAAACGACTGCTCTTTCTTGGAGGCATCTTTTCCATCTCTGCTTTCCATTCACGCTTTCGTTCTTGTCTTCTTTTCCTAGCTTTGTTCCTTCTTTCCTCTGCTTCTTCCCGACACCTTTCTTCTTCCAAAATCTTCTTTCCAGTAGGTGTCAACTCAAGCCATGATCTGAATATTTTGCCCAGGAACGCACGCCGCCGGTGCCAGAGAGCTGTGAACATGCGGTCTTCATTCCGAAGCAAGGCTTGGGCACCACCATGTGAAAGGTAAGAATCATCACTTGTACCCATAGAACGCAAAGTCCTCCCACTTCGAGTAGTGCACTCATAGTTTTGACTCTTGATTGCACTTAAGGTACTTCGCAACAGTTTTAAATCACCGGTTGCATTATCATTAAGAACATAATCGTCGCAAAGATAACAGAAAACATATAGCTCATTTACTTCCAATGCCACTGGGTGACTGCTCTCCTGAAAGTGCTTTAGTGCATGTTCTTCAATATATCTTCCACACGCCACATGCGAGCAGCTGAGGCACGCCCACACAGATTCTGTAGTATTGCAGTCCACGCAATGCCATTTCTGAGGATTCAGAATGGAGTGATCTTGGGCCAGTCGCAAACGTCCTATGTGCTTACACTTATCCATTGTTAAAACTGAAATTGCAGAGATACGCTAGCAAAACACATCATCCAAACTATTTTCTGTCCATGATATTTCAATCTGCAACTAAAAAAAAAAAAAGTTGTAAGTTACAGTTCATACATACCCACCAGTATCCCTTTTACAGGTGTCAGTATACCAAGCTCAGATGTGAGGTTAAGATCACAATCTCCATGCAACTAAGTCCCACCAAACATCTAAAGACAGTCAGTTATGTGGAGCCACAATTGACATTATCAACAGCAGTTCAATGTTCAGACTAAATGGTCTCAATACCACTGTTTTTATTTCCAGTACCTTCTGGCTCAGGACTGAAGAATACTGGTTACATTTAGATTAGGCCTGTTTTTTTTCAAAAGAGCACTGATCTAGTTAAAAGCCACTGTTACACAGTTTGGATACAAACACAACTTAAAATGGGACAACAGGTTGCCCAGAGAAGTTGTGGATGCTCCATCATTGGAAGTATTCAAGGTCACACCGGAAGGGGCTCTGAGCAACCTGGTTTAGTGGAAGATGACCCTGCCCACAGCAGTGGGGGTTAGACTAGAAGATCTTTGAAGGCCCTTTCCAACCCAAACCATCCTGTGATTCTAAAATGCTCCTATTAATTCTATCCCTAAGCATACAGGTGCAGAAGGGCAAAGTTCACTTAAATTTATTATGTTTATACAGCACCAACAGTTCAGACAAATGAGGCTTTATACAAGTCCAACCCTTAATTAAACCACACCTTTAATTAAATCACTGCACCTTTTTGCTCAGGCAAGCCTATTATACCACTGCTTTCTACAGTAATTTATCTTCAGTAAGTGCATTTTAACTTGTCATCCTAACACCTCTGAAAGAAAAAGTGACCTGGAAAAGCAAAACTTGATTTCTTCATAAGACAGAAATACCATTAGATATCTACTTTAGTCGCTGCAAACTTTGTAAAAACCTGCATTTTGAACAGATCTTTCTAATCCACATTTTCAAAATAATCACTCAAAAATTTGGCTAGCACTGGCTTACATCTTTTAATAAGTTTATGTGGCAGCATCTATTTGTTCAAAGCTGCTGTATTTGCTGTCACCTATAAGGTGTGTTTACCTAAAACACACAGGATCTGACTAACACCAACTAAAGAGATAGTGATTCATTCTTTATGTTTTTACCACGTTTCTTTCAACTATCTGTAGCTGAGAGATATCATCTAGAGACAAATGATGCATCAGGAAGTGATTATATTTGATCCGGGCTGCTCGTGCCCATGATGTCCCTGACTAAGAGGGCTAAATAGCACACAACACCAGCATCATGCACAGTACTTGCCAGATGAAACCCAAAAGATTATATTCCAGCTATTATCCTTGAAGATGTTAATATGTCTCCATTTTTACAGTTCTGAGATACACAAGAATAGGTTTATCGATTTAGAACAGATGTCTAAGTTAGAATAAGCATTAGATTGAGGGAACCCTAGTATACAATGACACAACACTGCTAAGGAAAGAAAACAGGTTAAAAGTTGCAGATGGATAGGAAAGCAGCTTTATTTTTCATCTGGTACTTGGATAAAAACTGTAGTTACAAGATTTAACAAAAAAAATGGCTGTGACTGGTCAATCGGCCCACGGCTAGAGCCTTTTAAAATGTTACAATACAGAGGGCAGCACAAGAGCTGTAACAACTCTCTAAGCACGTGGCCAGTATCCAGCATTGCGTGTGTTGTGTAGGTCTTACTCTTTAATACAGAAAAGGTTGAGCCAGCTGTAGTGAAACTAATAAAGTGTACACAGTTTTACATGCCCATACTAATCATTCTCATTCATTTTATCTAAGAGTTGTCTCCTGTCCACACTCACTGCACTGAAGAATTTCAGGTGCCATGACCCCTGGGTACCCATTCAGTAATTCCCAGATTAAGTACCAGCCATAGTATATCATGGGAGGTCGAGATCCCTTGTGTGCTATGGTCAACAGATCACAAAAATAATGGCTTGCTGAACTTTTTCAGCTTGCTAGCATCCATAACATTCATTCCTTCTAAAAGGCAGTCTATTCATAGGCTGCTAATGAGATTCTTTTACAAATAGTCGTGCATACTAAGTTTGCTTTTTATACTATCTTTATAAACAAGACCACTCCTGGTCTGACAACCTGTTTTCCCCAACAAAGCTGAGCTTTTCTAACACTGATAGAATTCACATACATTTCAGAGTTGAACTAGGTATGTTAATTCTTCCTGGAATATTAAAGTAATACCCATGTAAAGTGTGCTGCAAGAACTAAATACTGTAGGGAGGGTTTTAAGAGACAAGACTCGTCTTTGTGTTTCTGGGCTAACAGAAATGGATTCTCCTGCATCACATATTAGTTATGCTCCTTTCCAGCAGGCCAGAAAAGAACACTAAACCCTGCCTTCCCACAGGGCTGTCATACACAGCAATGCTGTCAGTCACAGGAGTTTGACACATCGACCCTTTCTGGTTTTGTTAAAGTCACTGTGTAAACACTGTGCCTTATTTTTCGTTCTTTTTAATATTATATGGTCAAAAAAAATTCTTTTTCTCCCTTCAAAAAATATTCTCAAGAGTGAAACTACTTACATGCCACAATGTAAGCAGATATTGGTCTGAGGACAAAAGCAGTCTGCTGATTTCAGGACGACCACCGTGTAAACCAGGGTTTCACAATCAAGCTCTTCATGCAAAAGCAATACGATTCTACGAAAGCGCAAGATCAGCGCCTTGAAGAGAAATACCTAAAACCCCAGCTCCCCCACCAGAAGCCAAGCCAGCATGACATTTTCCCACCTACATCGATGTGTGGAGAAAGGAGATGGGGGGGAGGGGGAGGAAACATCTCGGCATGGGAGAAGTCTTTCTTTGACGAAAACGTGAAGAAATCAAAATGCAGCATTTGGTCAAAAAGACAGAAATATCTGAAAAGACTGCAAAAAAGCTAAAAGTACAAAACTGAGACCAAGAAAACTTCAGCTGAATGTCAGGCAACACGCTGACAGCACGAATATTTTAAGATGCAGAGCACTGAAGTACTGAGACTACATCAAGTCACAAAACTTTATAACTTTACCTTAGAACCAAGTTTGGCAAGACAGAATAACTAGGGGAAAAAACAGGAGTGAAGGGACAGATAACGGTGGAACATTAAAAATACTGCATACTCATTCCCACACCTACTAGAAAGCTGCAGTTGGATAAAAAAGTACAAGCAAATGCTCCAACGTTAAAATTCCCTAAAGAAAGTTATTCAGCGCTAGTTTCTACATTCTTCTCTCCCGAGGTTCAGTTCTGTGCACACACACAAAGAAACTGGGAATTAGTTGACCAGCACTTCAGAGATCAAGCCCCCCTGTGTTCTCAGCACAGACCTGAGCCGAAGTAGTAAGCAAAATAACAAGTACTAACATACAGAATAGCACTACTGAAAGCATTACGTTGTCTGGGAAGAGAGATACACAAAAGTCTTTTCTTGCGCCAAAGTTTCACAAGCTAGCAATAATGATGTGTGGAATAGGGTTTTTTTTTCCCACTGAACCATACTTCAACCTTGTTGACGTGTTCGTTTATTTAGTTTCACTACAGAACGGCTGGCAAAATGAACATTTCGGGGTAACTCATGAGCTGAAAAAGTACTCAATGTCAAAAAATAACTTAGAATTCAATAAAATAGGTCTTTGTCTTCCATTTCTGCTCCATGTAAGCAAGAAATTAAGATTTGCCTTTGCATCTGATAGATTTTAAAATTTTAACTCTAGATACAAACAAAAGGCAATTTTCCCCTTAGTCACTACTTTTGTAATTAATTGCTTGGTATGTAAATGAAAAAAAAAGTTTATCTCAAGCGTTAGACTAGAAATGCAGTACATAGTTTTAGTAAAATATATACACACATGTATGTGTGTGTATGCTCGTGTGTGCTATTAATATTCTCACTTTTAAATCTGATGACAGTTTACTAACTGATTTTCATCAGAGTACCTACCTATTCAATATCTGAAAAAAACAGGAACCATGGGTACTCGAACAACTGACTGGAACAACTGAAAGTTTTAGATAACAAGTATGCTAACTAGAAGGCAGATGTACTGCTTTCTTAAACAATGGTTTGTTTTTTTTTTTAAGAAAACAGCCCAACAAAACATTGATGTGGATACCTTCAAGCTGCTCTACAGCCTTGCAGGCATAACAGTAAGACTTAAAAATCAAAGCAGCACTTCAAAAAGAAATTTTGTAAATTATTTCCAATTTTTAACAGTGCAAGAAAACCTCTAGCCTCCTTTCTTTGGAGCCATACAGACCGCCATTTAACTTTTTTTCCTCTTTTTTTTTGCCAGCTAAGGAATGTATATATTGTACATATACATTCTGCCTAGAAGTAGCTATTTACACCAGGGCGCCAGACACCGGTGCAGCATTACATTCAGTGTCTCTTATTGCAAATAAATTTCCCAAAAGCATAAAAACCCCACAGCATTTCTTATCAGTCTGGATTTACACTTGACAGTTCTTCCCATCTAGAAAAAGCAGCATCTCTGACTGCTCTGACAGCTCCCCGGACAACGCCTGCCTCCTGCTCTGACAGCCCTCCCAAGCCAAGACACTCCAGCTTAAGTTCACCCACGGCTCGATGCCGCAGTGCCAGCGTGCCCACGACTGTGTCGGTAGGAAGGTCCTGCGCTTCCCAGCGCCCCGCGACATGGCGCGACTCTTCCCCTCTCGCCGACAATAAGCA
>NW_010135888.1:0-30154 GCF_000699245.1 Pterocles gutturalis
AGAGTCCCGTCTCTCAATCACGGCAAATACCAAGAGAAAGTCTCTCTTGGAAGAGCAGAAGCAGATGTGAGAACAGAGAGTTGTGACAGACATGCTGCTATTATTTTGCATCTCTTCACTCGGTAAATCCATGAACTCCTGCTCAACACCTTACTTCATTTCAGTCAGCACCATTTACACCCTTTTCCTACCCACACCCTCCCATTTCCATTTTCTCTCGCTCAATCTTTCCATACTGTCTCCTTGACTCCACTTTCAGTCCCAAGCCACACCTGATTCCTCTGCCGTTCCCACTGCACCTCTTCAAATCTTTTCCCATCTTGCTCCATGGCTCTTGGTGCCCATTTTCTTTCCAAACCAGCCTCGGTGTTCAAATCCCCCTGGCCTGTAACTCCTCCTGCATCCTTGTTGAATTATATTTTTCCAGTATGTCTCTTCAGGTCTTCCCCATTTTGCCCAAATTGCTCTAGCTTCTCCCAGCCACCAAACCTAGTGTACAGCCCAGTTTCAGCCCCCAAACTCTGTTCTTGTCTCTTCTCAAGGATCACAGCCCCAGCCTCTCCGGCAGGTTAGTTCTAATCTCCCACAGCTCCCAGATGTGCGCCTTCCTTTTTTCTTTTCTTTTTCTTTAATATTCAAGTCAGGGCAATTTCTATCCCTTTCAGCTTAGGTTTTAAAGAATAACAGCAAAAAAAATATTGCAGTGTCTCCTAAAGGAAATAAGGGACCAGTACTCAGCAGCACTAGCAGCATTACCTGTGGCAGAAACAGACCTGCTAACACAGATATCAAAAATAACACCTCCATTGAATTTCAGAGACATGTGTCTGCAGCTCTGTGGTAGGCAAACATGCACACGTATCTGTAGCAATAATGTTTTAAACAAAAATGCTCCATATAAACCAAAACATTTCATTCTTCTGAAAATTCCCCCCTCCTTGTATCTAAGGAATATTTTTTTCTAAAAGGAAATAGTCATCAAAGAAGAATGTATCCCTCTTTTATGGATTTTTAGAGTTATCTATTATCTTTTTCTTGGCAACAGAGAGATATGAATGATAGAAATTTGGCAAGTAATGGGAAATTGGAGCAGGTTCCCATAAAAAAAAAAAAAAAAAAAAAAGAAGCAATTGAAGATGACTGACGTGGGATCTTCATCTCACTATCTGGAAAACATTTTATTTTGCTGTAGAACCTGCAGCTGAGAAAAAGCAATATGAACTTATTTTGGTGTTATAACTAAACACTTCCTATAGTCATTGTTTCCTGTGGAAAAAAGATCTTTCGCTTACCTCAGGCAAGTTCAATTACATGTTATGTTCTATGATGAATAAATATCCCACCACTCTATGTTTTACTTGGAAAGAAGAGCGTATGTCAGTGTGCACAGCTGGGATTTTCTCCTACGAATTTGCTTTCTTGCAAGTAAACACATTTTTCTGTAAGCAATGTCAGCAAAGCAGCTAAGAAGCTCCATGGGCTCCTCTGCAGAATGCATCTGGCCAAGAAGACGAGGAGCAGTCGTGCTGTAACAGGGTACTCTTTGAGGAGCTCAGAAACAAACTGCTCAAAGACCATTTTCCAGGAAGAAAACTGTTTGAGCTGAACAACGACTACACACCGGAGAAATTTTAGTTTATAACCAGCTTCCCAGAGGGTTTTTGTGTTACACTGCTGGAACTGGTTACTGCAGAACAGTCATACAGAAAAAAATATGAGTGACATTGCACCCAGACTCTTCTTTTTTCCACCCTACACGCTACTTCAGCTCGGCAATTTGTGTTTAAGGTCTGTCCAGCACCGCACTTTTCCATCTGCCTGGAAGACATCACGACCATTGATGAAGAATTGTTTCCTTTTTTTCCCCAAGCAACTTGGGCTTTGAGGAGCCCCGATTAATCTTCATAGAGTGAAAAATAATCCTCTTTGAAGTAGTCATGTTTGACAACCTTGTGTCCTAGCAGCAAGCTGGGCTTTTCAGGAAGAACAGTGCAGCAGTTTAACATAACGAATTTAAGAGGATATCATTAATGGCAAAAACATCTAACCTTTACCTGAAAAACACATGAAAGTTTCTGCAACTCAGAATTCAGCCCACACCACTTTGTAATAATCCAAAACAAACAGGGAGAGAAGCTCTCTTCTAATGGCTATTAGGATTTTTCTAAGCCTAGAGTTTAATACATTCTGAATTTCAGTATTTGTTGCAGTTAAAGTCAGAGTTACACACTTTGCTCGTAAGAGAGAAGTGACAATATAGTTTATTGGTATAAATGGTGAGTTAACAAAGTTCAAAGGCAAATGTGACGGTGGTTTAACAAGAGTCGGTGGCAGGCACAGTTGATTATTACTAGGACAGGGTCAGACAAAACTGTCAGGGAGACCCTTCCATTGAGTCAGAAGGTTCAGAAAGGACCCCCTTGCTCTTTCAATTCCTTCTCAGAAAGGACCCTAGGTGCATCTGGATCCAGTCCTAGTCCCAGATTTGGTCAACGGTTTGTGTCTAAAAGATTATATACATACAATCAATTTTTTTATATCACTTAGCTAAGATTTCACTGTTTAGCATGCTATTAATCATTTACAGAGAACCTGTTGTGGCAAGGAATCTCTCAAACCAGAGGAGTAACCTTGAGTGGCGTCCCTACTCAAAGAGAGAGCTTGGCATGCAGCCCACTGCCATGCAGGAGAGCTCAACGGGTCCTGGGCTGTCGACTGTTTATGGAGGAAGATGATTGGCCTATCGTCATGTTTGCAGACTAGCCGTATTGTGCTTGGCACATGCTCAGCTAGCCCTCAGCTGTTGAGCAAGAGGCACAAGACAGCCCCTGGCTCTTGTGCTGTTACCTGTCTCCCCAAGTTGATCTGGATGCAGCTATCACAGACACATCCATTCCGGCCACCACTGGTGGTTGTCACCCGAACAGGGTTACGGGAGATAAAGGTCAGGCTGCAGGGTGGGTGGGGAGCGCACCGTCACAATATTTTGTCTTTAAAATGTTTACTTCCTTTAGCAGTGATAAGCAGACAATCCCAGAGAGATTAGCACACTATTTATAAAACATCTAAGGGTTGCTTTTTAATAGTTCAAATGGCATTTAACAGGGATTTGAGCAGTAAACTGTTCAGCTAATAAAATCTATTCTATTGCTAAGAAGAAATATAGAGCTAAGTAATTTCTAAACCAAATTATCTTTTGATGTACATTCAGAAAAGGCAAATTATTTTTATCATTAATGATTTTATCTCTTTCTGGTGTTGGTTGAAATAAGATTGATTTTGTCTTTCAAAATAGCTTAAATTTTAGTGAGCAAAAAATGCTGCTCCCAATGCTTTGTAGTCTCTCTTTATATTTCGCAGTTCTACCTCCAACAGAAAAAGTGCAAAACTTTTCCCTAGTTATGAGAGTGCTGATAGTGCTTGTGTACTAACGGCCGTGTGCCAAAACGTATTCAGGCTGCATCAGCTCTGTGCCGTGCCTGGACCATACACTGCGTGGAGCCAAACACAGCAACGGCTTTCTCTGAGACCAGCATCTGAAACACCAGCATCCAGCACAGCTGTGGGTTTTGTTATCCCACATCTGGGGACCTCTTGGAATGATCACCTGCCTGTACAGCCTGAGGACGAAATCCTGATCACACCAAAGTCCTGTTAACCTGAGCTACCCTTGGATTTCACTATTAGTATCAACCTGTCCTCTCCAGCTGCCTACATAAGTGTTTTGGCAACCCGTACAGAAGATAGACCAGTAAATAAACTTCCTGCAGGAAATAGTTCTATGTCGCATTTTCCCTAATTGGTATGTCCAGTTTCTACTGTGCTTTGTCCAAGTATTATCCGGTAGGATGAAATTTGCTCTATTCCTAAAAACTTGTTTCTTAATATTGCATTTCTTATGAAATATAAACTTTGTTTATTACCCATGTTATATGAAGTTAAATCCTATAAAAATCTGTAATCTGGCATAATTCAGCACAGGCCAACTTGACATTTAAATAAATAACACCTTAAAAAAAGAAACTGTGAGAGGATGTGGCAATTATCCAGGAAAATAGTATACATTACCTTGGCTAGAAGTTAACTTATCCTAAATGCTTGAGCCAGCTAGCTCTCCATTTTTCGAAAAAAATAATTCATAAGATGTGAAAATATTAGACACTTCATTTTTTCACATTTTTATATTTTTACATTTTAACAAAATCTTCATCTAACTTTTCAGGATTCTATATGCCAGACTTAATGCTCCACTAATTTCTACTAAATATCTTCAGTAAAGCAATCAAAATTTGTTGCAAACCTTACACCTTTTGTTATTATCTGAAAGAAAAAAAAGGATTTTAAAAAGTACTTGCGATCACAGCATACAATAATCTTTGAAATCACCCTGACTGTGCTTTAACATGAGAGACAACATTGCAAAGTAGCTTTACCATCCCAAGTCACAACCAGCAAGTTGTATCTTACAGTGGCCTCTTCACTTAGGAGTGTAAGCATGAAGAGTCAGAAGGCAGTCCCAAACCATTCAGAAAACATAGCCTGTGCTTCCGTCAGGGTTTTTATTTTTGATTCCTTTCTCTTCATGTACCTGCACTATGACTCTTTGATGTTTGCATTCTGATTTAACTGTGAGAACACTAGTGTGTGGACGTCAATGATTGAGCAGAGATATTTACTTCAGTATCTTTATGTGAACAGGGTTCTAGTTCCACAAGAGAGATGTGTTGATACATCCAAGAGGGATAGCCCCATTGTCTACAGGAGCACTTGTCTGGAGCATGGAAGCAGGCTTTGGAGATTGACATGTCCTTCTTTCTCTGAAGTCCTCTCATCTTTTTTACTGAAATATTTGAAGTTCCGATAAGGTCTCATGCTTAAGGCACGCTAGACTGGGAACCAGTCTGACCTACCATTAGTCTTTGACAAACAACCCTATTACCTCACTCCTTATCTGAAAGCTCAGGATCATCTTTGCTTCATTACACTTTACTTCTCTTCTTTTGAAGATTAATTCAGAGAATCAGAGTGGATAAAATATGTTCACTGGTAATTTTCTAATATTCTCATCTGCAGAAGTGAGGTCATTCAGTCAGGAAACTCAGAATCATACTGTGTCATCAGCTGTATTAACATGTGTGCTCAAACTTTTAAAAAATATAAATTGGGGGTTTATTTAACTTTTTGTTTCTGAGAGAACAAGATGGCAGCTCATGAGCTCAAGCTATCTTCCACGTTCATGAGAGGCAGGAATATTTGTGAACAGAAGCTGAGCTTTTCCATGTAGTGACTTCTCTTAGCAGCAGAGACTCTTATACAAAGAATGAATATTTTGAGACTTGTGATAAAGCTGTGACCACCTGTAATGTTATATGGATAAACCATTTGCATCCAAATATTTACTAGGGGCTATTTGCTTACAACCTAGAACCTCAAACGTGGCCATAAGAACCATAGAATCACAGAATGGTTTGGGCTGGAAGGGACCTTAATAAGATCATTGAGTTCCAACCCCCCTGCCATGGGCAGGGACACCTCCCACTAGCCCAGGTTGCCCAAAGCCTCATCCAGCCTGGCCTTGAACCCCTCCAGGGATGGGGCATCCACAGCTTCTCTGGGCAACCTGGGCCACTGCCTCACCCCCCGCACAGGAAAACATTTCTTCCTTATATCTAGTCTAAGTCTGCCCTCTTCCAGTTTAAATCCATTACCCCTCATCCTGTCACTACAACTGTAAGATAATTAATAAATCAATTTCTGTGTGCATAGGGAAGTTATTTTTCTTAGCAAACCTATAGCATTCCAAGCCTTTTGAGAGGGGAAAGCAAGAGAACTAAGGAATAATATTCACATTTGGAAAGAGCAATGTTCAATCAAAAATACCATTAGCCAGCCAATAAGAGGAGAAATGTGCAGAATTTAACAAACTTCAAACATCCACATGGAATATAATGCAGAATTATATATTTCTTTTAAAGAATAACTCTTTGGATTGAAACAAACAAAATCTATCCCCTGAAAAGCTGCTTCTCTGTACATATAATTATATATGAATATATGAATTCATATTCATACTAGTCTTGGCTTACATAATACATAATACTGATGGCCTCTACTTTGGCACTTACTGTCCGTTTCCACATCTAAATGGAAACAACATTTCTGGTTGAAAATATGCAATCTGATCTCTAACCAGAACCTCTCCTTACATAGATGCTCGTAAGGGTTTTGCCACTGGAATGTCATATAATTGCAGTACTGCTCAAGTCTCCATAGTCTGTAATTCGAGAAGGCTGCCGTTTTCTTCCATTTGCCTTCCTTCTCGAACCTTTTTTCCTAATAAGACACTTCTTTGACATCTGGACAAACCCCAGTAGCTGAGGTCCTGTCCCAAAGATCTTTATTACTCAAAATAATATTTCAATTGATTTTACTGGATTTTGAGTCAACACCTACATTCTCTGTTTCGACCAAAGCCTGAGGTGTGCCACATGCAATAACCAAATTGTTGGTTTAGTCCCTTTATAAGTAATCTTTCTACCAATTTGGTACTTTCTTTAGTACTGCTTTTGCTGCTTTTTCTTGATTAATTCTTCTTAATTATTTAGCTTGTTATTTCTATCCCACTCAGCTCACTCAAGCTGCCTTTCACCCAATTTGTTTATGATTTTCTTAGTTAGTTTTCCTCAAATTAGTTTTTAATTTGTAGCACCAAATCCATCTACCACTCTATTGCCCCCACTTCTCTCCCTTGGTCTATTTTTTTCTCTTCTGTGGTACAGTCAGTGCAGTTTCTATTATCTTGACATCATCAGTGCATTTAATACTATGTCATTTTTTCCTACTATGAGCCAATTTAGAAAAAATTTAATAAAACTCGTTCCAACTCCACCCACTCACCAGTTAATTTCAGGCCAATTTTTTTTCATTTATTACTAACATTTACCTCCCTCTGTATCATCAGTTTCTACCTATGCTATTATGCAGAGAAATAGTCTAAAATACAGATTTGTCAGTTTTGCTACTAACTTTGTTGATCTGAGTCCAAAGACTATCTAACAGATTAATTCACCTATCAACCAGCTTTTGTCAAATTTCTCCTTCACCCTCTGAAAGACCTCTTCTCTGCTTACACCAATCAGTAGTTTAAAATTTTTATTAACTCCAGAGGTTTTTACTGGGACTTACCTTGGTTAATTTTTCATCACCTTATGATTTCAGAAAATGCTGTCCAAGTTTCCACTTAGCACACAAGCACAAAGACAGTCGTGGAATATTCCCAGTGCAGTAACGACTCAGAACAGATGACTGTTTTTTGTAGCCTTGGCTTACTCTTTGGCCATGTCTACCCATAGCCGTGTCAGACACACCGAGCAATGAACAAAAGCCGGGTCTAGCCAGGTAGTTTCATCAGGAGGAAAAGGACCTGGGGCCAGATGCAGAGCTGGAAAGAAGCTGTAGCGTAGTGGAGGGGAGGGGGTCCAGACAGGAGACCAACTGCCTAAAGGCTTGTAGATGGAGACAGAGGCTGGTATTGCTGCAGCATCACTGGGGCAGGGCCTGAGACAGGGACATGGACCACGGGCAAGGGTGGAGGATGGCCCCAGGGGAGGGCTTCTGATGCCCTCAGGGACCTGACGGACTATTTCTCTGGCTTTATGCTACATTTTTTGCCCTTGATACACGTGGTTGCAATAAGCTGACAGTCTAGGTTCCATATTTTCTATAAGTCCTTAAGAAAGACTCCTCGAATAGATCTCTGAACAATAATTTGAATGAATGAATGATTACTCCTTATTTGAAAGACCAACAATGAAACTGCTTCAGATTTTGGTGTGACACCATTTGGTATCCAGTGAACCTCCTCAAGGCAAGGCACTTCTATTGGAAGATAAATTAAGCTGTTGATGCATTGTCTTATTTCCTGTGGCAGAGATTTTGGTTCTGGAAGCAGGCAAGCCCTCACAGTCAGTTCTTAACTCCTTGCAGAATCTTGGTGGTGGATTGTAGGGACTTTGCTGTGGGTTTCTCTTGTACAGAGTGTTTCTAGGATGTAAGTAAACGGCTGGATTAACAGAGAGGGTCAAAGAAAGACACATCCCGATTCTACAGCCTCAAGATGGAGCAAAGCTTCAACATAACAGAGTTGGTAGAATGAGGTTCCTTCAGTCCATATGATGATGAATATTGCTTATTTCTGAATTGAACTCAGCGCAAATGAACAACACAGCATTTATATTAGTCAGTGGGAATTCTGGGGTGGGGCTTATAAAAACATTGGTGTTGCTTTGGCAATCTTGCTCCCAGAACTGTTTGAAGTAGCAATGTTGGCTTTCACACCATTCCAAGTAGTATTCTCCTTCCTTTTAGAATATTGAGTTTCTAAAAACATCCTCATGTCTACTCAGGTGAAAGGGCTGTATGTTTGCAAGTTACCCAAGATGAATTGAACTTTGTGTAGAATTTGTGCCAACGTTAAAAAAAAAAAAAAAAAACATAAAAAAAAAATAAAGATATATCACATATTTTGGTTTCATTTCCTGACTGGATAAGGCATGTTCTGTGCAACGATCGCTAACCAAAATATTTTCTGTAATACAGCAGATCCAGGAGCTGTGTAGATATCTTTTCAGGAGATTTTAGTGCTCCTATCATTCTTAAGTAAGCCACTATCTCACTTACAAAATTAATGAAATGTTTCCTTCTCATCATCTCACAGTTTTATTTAAAACATGCCCCTAAATCATTATCAGAGTTCTGATTTTCTGTTGAATTTATTATTCAAGGGGTTGTCTGCTTCAGGAAAATTGGGCAATTCTGTCTTTAAAATCACCACATGGTAACTAAATAACTTTCTTCTAACTGACACTTATTCTACTTACAAGGAAAAAAACTTCTAAACCCTTTAATTGTAGAATTGATGTCAATGTAAAACTCACTTCCTTACAGCATCTTTAACATCCTGTTTAATATTACTCTTTTAGAAGTTAATTAGCTGTTTGGGATTGCTCTGCACTTTAGGCTGAGCACCACACTTTTATATATAAAGTGTATAGCCACTCTGTAGGTCTTGTCCAATTCAAAGCACTTCAAAAAAAACAGCATCCCATGAAGACTGGCAAGAGAATATGAGCAACAGAAACGGGCGAAAGAAGATGAAGATAAGATTTGTTCAGTGCTTCTAGGAAGTAATGCCAAAGTCAAGCCTGAAAAGCACAACTTCTTTGTTCTCAGTCTGAAACAATATAGCACTCTCCTTTTTTTCCTATCACTTCCTCTTCCATCTTTTTCTATTGAAAAGCAACAATTAAGGCATGCTTAGGCACAACTTTTGTTATTTCTGGTTTGCCCTTTCTCGGATTTTGAGCTCTGTCACCTGTTTGGACCGTGAGTGAGAGAGCTGTGGGTCAATGTTTGACTTTTGGAAGAATGAAGTTTGGGCGGTAAGAAGCAACAGAAACTGAACAGAAAACCAGTAGCACATCAGAGGACAAATCCCAGCAGTATGCCTCTTGCAGTAAAATGCAGTCCAGAGTTTCAAATTCCACTAGTGAGAACAAGAGCTGTCAAATTAACTAAGGTATGTTACCGCTAAAAATTCCCCTTCTCAGTGTTTGGCTTTTTAATAACATGATTATTGATGTTTGAGTATATCTGTAGGAACTATAAAACTGCAATGCATTCCTAATATGGGAAATAAAATTGTACACCTGGTTTCTTTAATTCTCAATTTTGTTTATCTTGTATTAACTTAGGATCCATCAACTCATACTCTCTTTGTCATGGTTGCCCTCTTCCCTTTTTTGTGTCATTGCTGTGACTAAGATAGGATTCCTGAAATTTTTGTTTGTTGACCATGAAGTTTGCCTTTGAATTTATATTTATACTCTGATTTGTATACTACTGGAATAGTTTGTGAAGAACTGCATCCCGTGGGAAGGACTCACCTTGGAGAAGTTCATGGAGGAGACAACCCACACTGGCGCAGGGGAAGAGTGTGAGGAGTCCTTCCCCTGGGGAGGAAGGAGTGGCAGACACGTGTCATGGACCGATCACAGCCCCCATTCCCCATTCCCTTGCACCACTGTAGAGGAGGAGGTAGAGAAATCGGTAGTGAAGTTGAGCCTGGGAAGAAGGGAGGGTTGGAGGGAAGTTGTTTTTAAGATTTGGTTCTATTTCTCCTAATCCTACTTGATTTGATTGGTAACAAATTAAATTAATTGTTTTCCCCAATTCGAGCCTGTTTTGCCCATGGCCATAATTGGTGTGTGATCCTCCCCTGTCCTTGTCTTGATCCACGAGGTTTTACCTTTTGTCCTTCAGTTCTCCTCTCCATCCCATGGAGGGGAGGAGGAGGAGTGAGTGAGCAACCCCATGGTGCTTTGCTGTCTGGGCCTAAAACACAACAAAAAGTTACTCACTGCAGGTGGCAGTGCATAGAGACTTTGGTGTGCGTTTATTCACATGCCATTATGGTTGTGTTTCTGCACTACATACACTACACTAGAATGATTTTATTTTTATATTTCCTGGTGTATAAACCAAAGTAGTGGCATCCTTTTAGTTGTCCAAAATCTGTTCAGTTTCAATAAACTTGATTAAAGCCAAAGGAAATAACTGAACAGAGTGCCATAGGAGGTGAAGATGCTCCTGTAGCATCTCTGGCAGGACAGCTCATTAATCATGGAAAACAGATACGCCATGCTCAGTAATTTCTGTTAACAAACCTCATGACATCTGAATATTCAAATTTGTCTCACCAAAACTGAAAGGACCTTACCACCTTTTTTTTGTAATCCAGCTGTACATAATTCTCAGAAAGAAATCACTCTAGCAGTTTATCATAATGCTGAAAAAACCATTAAAAAAAAAAAGAAAAAAAATAGCTAAATCAAGACTATGACAGGTATAATGGTTTTATTTGTCATGCAATTTTAAATCAAGTTATCCAAGTACTATCTTTTGTTCCACAATGTTTCATTATTATTCTTTTTTTAATTATTTATTCAATGCCAGAAAACATTGTATTATTTCAAGGTACTGACAAAATATCACCTCTTAACACAAAAGTCTCATGGTCTGAGATTCTGATCTAGCAAAATAGTAAGCACATTTTTAATGGTAAGAAGTTGAGGGAAGGCATTAATGAAACTCTATTGGGAGGTAAGGATTTGCTTCAGTCTGCTGCTGTTTGTAGTCCCAGAGACTGGACGCAAAGCTCAGTGACACAATGAAAGTCGGCATGAGCGTTAGGATAGTTTGGGTCAAGGCCTAATTAGCTATTTTTCTTTCATTTCAGTGTCTCTGTAAAGGATTTCCTCTTGGTGTCAAACTATCTTTAACTGGAGAAGTTTAGCACATTTAGAGGAGCCCATTCTTGAGGCAGAACAGGATAAATTGTGTTTATGATACTGTAAGCTTGCTAAGATTCTAAGAAAGTCATTTTGGGGAGGTAAGAAAAATCTGAGACGTGTGCTTTATACACAGAATATTTAAGAAAATTAAAAATATTCCTATTGCGGCTAGCTTTTATCGAAGAAGGTTATATGGTGCTTACTGTAAGTATATATTGTGTGATTCCTACCCACATCTTTCAGATTTACTTTGTTAATTGCCAGACTTGCTGCTGTTATTTTTATCAAATAAAATCAAAGTGAGAAAAGCTGTGCAAGCTCCTTATTGGAAATATGTAGGAATTCTGGATCCATTAATTCACTTTCTATTTCGAGTAGATTTGGTTTGTCATTCTTCTGCAATAAATAAACATAATCCCTGTTGCATGGCATTGTTTGGCCAAGACAGAAATCCCAGTCTGTCTTCTCTGTAGCTGAGAACTGAAACAGCAGAACAGCTCTGGAAAGCCTGGGGCTGTCTTTGGGTGTAGACACTGGTGGTTGTGTGAGTGTGTCCTGCAACCCAACAGATGTGGTTCAGTAGCATTGTTTCTGGGTGTTTTTCTGCACAGAAGAATTTAAAAAAAAATAAATAATTTAAAGCAATGGTCACTATACATAACATGCATTGTGATTATGCATAACATGTCGGAAAAATACTTTCATCATGAAGCATAATTCAAATAACAAGGCATGTTGGCCTGAAATATTCTTTGGGCTAGATCATGAGTTCACACAACCTGACAGTAAAAAGAATTCTTTAACATGAAGATATTAACTCATTTAATCCTTGAGCTGAAAGCAATGTTTTCCTAATATTTCTACCAAATTCAGTACCTCTGCATTTTTACTTTTTTGTATGGAAGCTGCAGCAGTCAAATACCACCCTGAATCAATTATAGAATAATATCTAAAACAAATTCAAAATAATTTCTGACCAATCGTATGGACTTGCACTGTATGTTACTATTTTCTAGTGTCCTCCAAGGAGACCTGACTTTAAGGATCAATAGAAGCAGAAGAGAACAAGGCACAAAATAAACTATAGTAGCACTGAAATATCTCCTGCGAGTCTGGTTCTCACGGCTGAGACGTGGATGTAGATTGAATCATCAAAATAGCATCATTGTCCCTGTGTGAGCAGTTACCATAACCCAGCCTGATGTGTAGTGAACTGTGTAGGAACATTTCAATGCTTAGCTGTCCAGTGGTTAGGAACTGCAGAAATATGAAAGAAATTCAAAAATAAGACAAAAGAATTCCAGAAAAATGGGTTAACAGGTATTCATGTTAGAGCTTGAGTTTGCACTAATTAATGACAAAAATACTAAAATGTTCCAGAGTAGAAGATTTCTGAGATCATTTTAAAGATTATCAGACTATTTTCTCAGATTAACTTGAAGTCCTCATTAGAGGATTCTGAGATTGAAGGACTTCTAGATTTTAAAATCATGTACTCTTCTTGGAACGCAGGTGCAATGCACATGCCCATTTTTGTCTCAAATTCTTCCAGAGAGCATCTGTTTTACCTTTATTTAAATTTAGGTCCTCAGGTCAGTGACTAATTCTGATTTTTCTTTGACCGCCCCCCCTGCCTCCAGTAAATCTAACGACAGAATTCCTTTCTCACATTAAAATTGAAACAGAAGGATGCTTCATCAGTTGGCAAGCAGTTCAAGAAGGCAACTGGTAAAGTGACTTATCCGAACCCAGCTGCAGGACTCCCGAAGCGCTCCTGAACCGTGAGCTCCTTCTTCAACAGTGGGCACTTTGAAGGCAAAAGAGTCACTTGAGGAAAAGTGAGGAGTGAACATTTTCAAATTAACTAGGGATCTAGGATGCAAAGCTGACGTAAATCACTAAAATATGTCAGATCAAAACCCTTACCTGCCTATTAATTTGTGGTGTCCTGGTTTGGACACACAGAGCATCCTTATAGGTTGACATGGGAAGTTTACTACTTTTTCAAAAGGTTGTTGTCTTATCCTTTCTTCTGTTTCAGGTTGCAGCTACTATTTGAACAGCTGCAACAAGGAGGCTGTTGTTCCCTGGGAGGACAAAGCACTAGCAAATGCTGATGGGTGCTCTGTGCAGTAGACTTCACAGTGGTTTACTAAACAACAAAGGAATGCTGAGGCTTAGGGATCCTGCAGCCATCACAGTGTTTTGGAGAAAGTTCACCCTTGTGTGGCTAGAAACATGAGTTCAGCGTAATTATCTCTTTCAGTGTGTCTGTCTGCTTAGTGCTGTACCTTTGCCCTTGCTTAGCATAGGCTTTGTTTTCCATTCTGTAATGCATTGCTCTTTCCACTGTAAACGCCAAAGATCACCCAGTCCCTAACAGCACACCATCCAGAGGCTGACTTTCCCTGAAAATTGTGTAATTTACTTACATAGTTTCATTCCCACTACACAGTAATTAAATTCTGACATTGCTAAACATTTCTGAATGTTCAATACAGCTTACTTCTAGTGAGCCACAGCCAGAAGGCAGTTAGATTACGTTCATTTTTATTTGGATGTGGACAAAAATTCTTCTGGCATCTATGTATTGACTCATCATTTCCATCATTATCACATATTGAGGAAGAAGGAGAAATCATGCCCGGTGTGGATGGGGAAGCTGGCCTTCTGCCTGGCGTGGGGGAGTCTGTCCCAGCAGCAAGACACTCAGTCTCCTTGGCTGTGCAAACCGCAGGGGAAAGCTCCCCCCACAATGCCAGAAGCCACAGGCTCCCATAGCCACGAAGTTCCCCCCTCCAAGGATAACTCACCAGACCCTTTAGCCCTTTTGGTAACTCACCCTTTTACAGCGATACCCCTGTTCACATTTCTAGGGATGCCAGTGCCATGGTAGCCTAGCGGGAGGTGATGGGGACTGGCATCTCTTCTGGGCTCCATGCATCTCACAAAGCCGTGCCTGCACACACGCAGATCTACACACCCATGAGCACTAAATGTTTGCATACACCTCCTTAAAAATAGTCAACATGTGTAATTATAGTTTAGCACAATTAATAATAAGAGAATCACAGGACCGGAGAAAAGTTGACGTTGGAATGAACCTCTGGAGCTCATCTAGTCCAGCTCCTAATAGAACAGGTTCTTCAGGACATTGTCCAGCCAGGCATAACCACCATCAGAAGGCAATGTTTTTAAAAGTCACCATGAGTCCCAGGTCTCTGTGATCAAGGGGTACACCACTCCCATAAAGGAAAGAGGCTTATTGAGGGTACACACTTGTAAGCAAATTGTTTTGTTATAAATTCTTTGGAAACCTTGAGCCACGTGTACCTTCTTCACTCAGTAACCAACGTCGGCATTGCTCAGCTGTTGAGTAGAAGCAGAGATGAGCTGCTTTAATTCCACCGCAGCAGGTGGTGCATGCAGAGCAGAGCTGGTAAACAGTGCCAGCAACAGCACATCTGAACAAGTATAAATTTAGAAAAAAAGTCTCAATAGTTTCACTGACTTTTGCTTAGTCAGGACTCACATCATCTACTGATGGTTCCAATCTCCCCCCGTGCCAGACCAACGGATCTGCCTTATGATGTACTCAGCATCAGCCTGGCGCTCAAAAAGGAGTTCTGCCTCAGTCTGCTGTGGCAGAAAACAGGTTACTTTTATATTTATACTTTTACCTTTTATTTTTACTGAACAGCCAACTCGCTTGCAAGTCTGAACATGGTTACATTCAGCAGGTCTTCACAGAAAACTTCTTGGGAGTTTAAACAGTTTCTGATAGAGACAGTGCCACTGAACAGCAGAACACAGCTACAGCAAAGGGAATGAGTCAAAAACTGAAGTTCAGAATTTTTTTTTTTTTTTATCCAGCACTCCTCTGCTACATACCAAAAAGACAATTGAAAAGAACTTCCAAGAGGTCAGTCTATGTGCATTCACAGTCAGGGTCACAGTGAGATCAAAATCTGTCTCCTTTCTGGATTTTGGATTAAGTTTGGCTGGAAATAGACATATATAAATGATTTACCTCTCCCACTACAGTTTTTTATGTTATAAGAGGTTCAGGCACAGACATATTAACTGGCACAGCAATCAGTTAAAACCACCTAAACTGATTATTAAATGATAACGTCATTTTTATAACTATTTAATATCATCTGTGCCCATTTGTTTTATCTTCTTGGATCATTTTTAATGACACAGCTTGACTTTTTTTTTTTTTTTTTTTGGAAAACCACCTTATAAACAAGATGATTAATGTAGGCACATAAAAAAAGTAAAATTGTGACATCATTAGCAGGGATAACTTGCACCATTCATCTGACAATTCTTGGCTGCCATTTGTGAGGCAAATACAGAGAAGCAGAGAGCCTACGCTTTCAAAACTTTAAGAATACGAATTTACACTATTTTGCATTGAATTCTGTTTACCAGTTTGGGTGACTCCTACCTTAATATTTGTGAAAACTTATCAAGAATGATGTGTTCTGCAATGATTGCAATCAGAAATATTCTGCAAATGGCTGGCTTATATTTTGTTATGCTCCAAAATGACAATAAGCTGTATTCTGTCTTCATTGTACATTTGGAATTTCCATTGACATCAATAGGACAGTTGAGTTAAATTAGAGAGAATAATCTAAGGACTGTAAGCAATTGGACTTTGTCAGCGGGAAGAACATCAAGCTGACTTTATTTTTTTTTTTTCCTCATCCCCTCCATCCTGCCCCTAACTCTATACATATATGAACATTGCGCTATCTGCCCAGCAGGAAATTACAATAATTATAACTAGTGGGGAAAAAAGCAAAAATATTTAATGACAAACAGATTTGTCTCTCTGTAGCAGCCTATTCTTAAGAAGTGAACTCCTCAGTTAGAATCCCAGAGAACTCCTTGGATGATTGACATTTATGAATTAGGATACTGTTGACTCAGAATATTGTTTCTCAGAGTTTTTTAAATCCACCTAATCAACATATTATGGCAGACATTTCAAAAAACATGTCTGTGGTATGAGATGAAGTTCCAGATGGAGCTAGGCACAATGATTATTGCCATCCTTCTTTTAATTTCAAATTAACAGTCTATTTCTAACTCAGAAGCTACTTGTTGGAAAAAAGATTGTTCTTTACTCTTTTTTTTCCCCATCACACTACAGCTTTTTCATGCTTTTAGGTTAAAACTTCTTAGAAGAGTAACATTTGAAAAAAAAAAATCATGACTTTTAGGATCTTTATAGTTTTGTTTTACTGGCAGAGGGAGACGGTTTGATCCTCAGAATGACATCATTTCTATTGTGAGATTTATATTTTTTGTCCCTGGAAAAAAATTTGTAAATTCATTGGGATTGACAATATCAAAACAATTTACTCCCAGAGTGTGTTGAGAATTATGAAATATATCACCTCATGACAAAGTCTCACGGTGGGTGTTGCCATGCATAGGAATGGTACAGACTCACCTTTCTGGCCACTGTTGTCCTTCATGTATTTTGTACTTAAATTAATTGAACATTGTTCCCCCAGCTGTGTTGTCCCTGCTGTTTGTTCCGTTTTACGGTGTTTTTTCTGTTGACAGTTTGTGCAGGTTTCTGCCTCGTGACTTTCTTTTAATGAGCAGTACCGTCACACACTCCGAGTATTGCTGTTTGCTCCATTTTATCTCTTCTCCACCACGCTTTCTTGCTTTGCTTTTTTTCCTTCTCTCTTTATTGTCTTCTTTGCAGCTGAGAGCGGAAAGGGCAGAACAGCTGGAAAGCCTGGGGCTGTCTCTGGGCGTAGACGCTGGCTGTTGTGTGACGGTGTCCCGCCGTACGGGTGGATAAAAAAAACATCGTTTACACCGGTTTTCTACACAGAAACACTCACATGCAGTGCACAATTTAATGCAAAGCTCGCTAGACACTATGTAGATGTATAGTGGGCATGGGACTGGGAGTCCTGATGAGCTCGTCAAACACGCTCGAGTGTCTTTAAATCAAGTAATGTCTGCAGCAGCACTGGGAGATGGGGACAGCTCATGCCCACGGGTGGAGTGACACACCTTCCTGCTCAGAAAGGCTTGCTGTCGCCTCCTGAGGTTGTACCTTTTGCATCATGGCCATCCACACCTTGTGTGACATTGTGTGACAGGCAAAGGACATGGCAAAATACCCCTGGTTCACTCCTGTGCAGCCCTCAAGCTGGGCACGTTGCTCCTGTTGTGGAGCAAGTTCATGAGATCTCCCTCTTAGAGTGTTTGCAGCATCTCACGGGGAAAAGCTTTCTTAAAGCGTGAGAGGAATTGCATTAACAAATCTGCTTGTAACAGAGATTGCCTGACCATCTCCAAAGCCACGGGGTGCTGTGCCGAGGGCTGCCAGAACAGGTGAATACAGTTCCTGCTCTTTGGTAAACGGAGAGTATCCGAGGGGAAAAGTATGGACGCAGCCTTAGCCAGGCAGCCCTACAGATCTTTTCACCAGCGATGAACCAGTGCCTGATCATGACATTATTTGTAGTCAGACTCTTACCATCATTTATATTTAGGAACACAAACAAAGAAAGTCACAATAGAGATGAGCTAATGCTGTCATTTGGGATTTAGCATAGCAAGGCCATTTCCAAATATCTTTGTTATTTTAGATGCTTGAGGGCATGAAGCAATAGCTCTGGTCTTTCTTTATGTTTGGAAAATTCCTGTGTAGTTTATGGATAAAGTTATAAATAATGAACAATGAGGAAAGAAAAAATAGACTGACCACTGGGATCTTAATTTGTTACTGAGTGACAAATAACTTTTATAGGAAACAGTGAAAGCATTCTGTGCAAAGGCTCTGAAGAGCACAACGTCAGTGAAAACAGTGTCCATGTGTTAGCGTTTACCTTAGTGTGTATCTGTATTAACAATTTCATTTTACATCTTTTCATTAATCAATGCAAATCATCTTTGAGGTACCCATAGCACTTTTTTTTTTTTTTTTTTTTTTTTTTTTGGGGTCCCCATAGCTCTTTTTTTTTTTTTTTTTTTTTGGCATAGAAGAGTGCAGTACACTTGCTATATAACAACCTGATATAACAGAACAAAGCCACTGACCAAATTGTCACAGACCTCCACCAGGTCTTGGATGACCCAGAGATGGTCTGTCTGGGGTGAGGAATGGAAGTGTAGGTATCTACATGACCTGCTGTGTATGTGACTAAAGAGAACATCATAAAATTATATTTTTCTCATTCTTTGATTTGCTTTTTCTTTATGTAACTGGGATACCAGGGGACAATTAGAAAAGTTGCTAGCAGTTCTAGGAAACTTCCAAGCAATCCTTTGTAATTACTGCATTCATTTCCTTATTCCTCCTTCTCCTTTCCTTTTGCTGCATCTATTACTTACATCATTTAAATGTGTGAGGCCCTGACTAGCGCACAAGCTATTGAACTCCTAAATTGATAGGGTTTGCATAATGTATTTAATTTATACCACTGCATAGTCTTCCAGACAGCAATCTTCAAAGCTTCCACAGGTGGCTTATTTTCACTGACAAGGTGATTTTCACATTGATGTGTGAGAAAGCGAAATTTAAAGTTGAACTGTGTTCTTTTGACCCATGCGAAACAGTAAAATAAAATCTGCTTTGTCAGATAACTTGTTCATCATCCTTGTGAACCATGGCTGGAGTTCACTGCTGACACACTGACTACAAAGTTACCTGGCAAAAGGCATTTCAGTGGACGAATCAGAATTATTTGAGTGAGCTGCAAGACCTTAGTCAAATGCTGATGAGAGAAGTGCACACAACTCCAGCGCACTGCAGAGCCACAAATTCATTGCAAGACTACTTGGAATTGCCTAGAATCAGAATCGTTCAGCCATTTCACACCGAATTCAGTACAGCATTTAAAAACGTAGCTCCTCTGAACCTGAAATATACCTACACACATACCCAGATACCTGCCGTTTTAGCTGTTGTAATCCCTTCAGTTCCTTCCCAGCTGGAGCACAGAATGCTTGGGTTTAGGGACAACAATATGACAGACAGATTTTTGGTGCTTCTTTCCTCTTTAGATACATTCCTCTACAACATCAATATCACTTGCACTTCAAAGCTGGCTTTGATTCCCAGCTGCAGTTCGCTTCTTTCCTAGCTCAGCTGATCTTAGACACCAGCAAACCCAGGAGGTGCTGTGAAGCTCCTGATGGCTTCCCTCAATAACTCTTCTCATCAACATCTTCTGTAGCTGTTTTTACTGTAGTTCTCTCCAAGAGAAATGGTACGGGAGGTCACCTGTGGTGCACAGAAGGAATGGCTTTCACTGGATCAGGGACAGAAGAGTGAAATAAGGAAATCTCTAAAGAGCAGGTTACAGAGCTCTCTAAGACAAGCCATAGCTAGTTACACGAAGAGACTCCACCTAAATATGTAGAAGAATATTCGCAGTTTTCTTTCCAGAGACTGTATTCAGGAGGCAGAACTTTGGAAGTTCTACCTAACAACTTTATTTTTTTTATTATTCTACCTGAAATGGATCTAGGAATTGCACCTCCATACCAGCCAGACATACACTCATAATCTCTTCTTTTTCAGGAGTCCAAGCTGTATAAGTTGCAAGCTTCTTAACTTCTGTTCTCAAGACTAGACGCTTACTTCAGAGGGACTGGTGAAGCATTCTTAGTTTGTCCAATTTTGTATTTGCATTAACTTTCAGATGTTCTGCTTCTACAACAGAAAATTCTGAAACTTGCTTCCTTCTTGTGTTAACATCCAGGCATACACCTCATATGACCAGTATGAAAAGAAAAGCAGTAGACACAAAACACTAAAATACTCATGTACTTCACTATGTAGGAATGGACTTAGATGTCCGGGTTAAATACTCTGATGAATTAAAGCTTTGTAATATTTCTCTGATTTTATCAACTGTTTCCAGTGGTAGTGAACAAAAGGAATTTTTTCAGTGAACTTAGAAAATATTTTCCATCACCAAATTTAGCCACTCTGCCTTTTAACAGCCTCTGTTCAAAAGAAAGCCATAACCTGGACTCTGAACTTGCTGTTAGCTGTGCGTGATCTGTCTGGTCCAGAACACAGGTCCTCCTGGCTGCACTCCACACTCGCTCCCTGATCTCTTGCTTTGCAGTAAGCACCAAGACTGTGCATCTCTGGCATGATTTCTGTCTTCTCCTCCTCTCCAGAATGAGCAGTGTTCTAATAGGGTTTAAGATGTAGGATTAGGAAAGCTGTGATGTGTTTACATTAGAGAAGGCAAAGTGGAAAAGGAGCTTGGAGCTGATGAAGAGAAACCAGTGATGTTCTTGTGTCCCTGCAGGAACTCCAGGTCAGGGTTTGAACCACAAGAAAGCTCTGAGAGATAAGCTTCACCCCATTTACAATGCACTCTCCACGGCAAAAGAGCAAACTTCATCGCAGAGTTGCAATCTGGTTTTTTGATAGTAGAAAAGGAATTTGAACTTGAGCCAAAATTCCTTGGGAAATCTCTGTAGGGAGGCTTGGTGGACCCATGGTAGCCAGTGTGCCTGTGGAGATGTGTTCCAGTCTTCTCCATTAGTTGGAGTTTCCTAAGTGCTATCGGCATCGTGCCCAGGTTCATCACACAGCTGTGCTCTAGCCAAGAGTTGATGAAGGCATGAATAATAGAGGCCAGGTCATTGCCCACCAGAATGGAACATGGTCTCTGAGCCAACTGGAGATGGTGTGAAACATTACTCACAAATGCTGTGATGTGAGAGCTTAGCAAAGGATCCAAGAGAACGAAGCAGTTGATCAGATCAGCTAGCCTGAGCCACTGCTGAGTCCAACCAGTAGGAAGGTTCACTGTCCTTCTCCTCTGAGTTCCCCATGGATCCAGAGGCCCAGCCCTAGTGAGCAACATGGGGAACATTCACAAAAGAGTTTAAAATAACCCATTTAATGTCAGAGCCCATTGGCATTAAAATTCAAATTCAGCAGTTTCCAAAAGTACATTTCTAACTGTACTTCGATAACTTGCGTGTGGGTTTGATTGGTATCCTGGCTTTGATGCACTGATTTATAAAGAAAACTAATGTATATGTTTATTACAAGAGTCATTTAAACAAAATCCCTCATTTGGAAAACTTAAAGAATTTCTCCAATTCCTACTTGAAATATTTTTGTTTCCTTTTTTTCATAGTGTTGTAGCCTTACTGACTGTTTAAACCTTACTGCCTAATAAAGAAATATGTTCAGCCTTTGTCAAACAAGGTGTAAGATTCTATGCCCTTGGGAAAATAACTTATCCAATTTTCAGAGTTACAAGAGCAAGTAATTTGAAGCCATAGCAAATCCAAAGATAATTTAAAAATCTTTATGATTCAGAAAATTTTTGACAGTAAAAAAAATACATTATTATACCAGCAGATAATTTTTAAAAGTCACTGGTTTGTACAAGTTTTATCCAATGCGCTATTTATGTATATTTTCTAAAATAATTCTAAAGCCTTAGAATTATTTAGATTACTCACAAAATATTTAATAAATTTTGGTCATGATGGCACGCTTGGACATTTTCAAAAAGTGATTGGACATGGCAACCTGATCTAACTTTGAGAAAATTCTGCTATGAGCAAGGAGTGGGACCAGATAACTTTCAGACCATCATCTTTTTTCTCTCTTTTTTCCTTTATCTCAAAGGAATTTCCCTTGCTGCAGCTTGTGACCTCTGCCTCTTGCATCTTCACTGCAAACCTCTGGGGATAGTCTGGCCGTGCCTTCCCTACGGCCTCCTTCAGGCAAGGGGGGATTTCAGGACTATTGACATTCTTCTCTCCTACGGCTGAACAAACTGCTGCTCCTCTCATGCCACGTTTCCAGCACTCCAACCACCTGGGTGGCTCTCTGCATTTGCTTCAGCTCCCCAGTAACTCTTTTGTACTGGGGGATCAACGACGGTCGCAGTTTTCAATTTTTTGAGCATCTCAAGCACATTTCTTCTGCCTTTCAAGATTCTACTATAATCTCTTGGCTTGTGGTATTTCACACCATGTTTTCATCACTTCAGGAATGCAAGGGGAGAAAAAAGCTTAATAGCTTTAAAAAAACACAGATATGTGGTATTTTTTTTCCAACGGAAATGTACATCTCCACAGCTCTTACAGTTCGCTTTATTTTGGCTGTTCCCTTGATATGTCCAATGTTAATAATGAGCCTGATGAAACACCAGGGAAAACAGCACACATAGTCCACATAGGTGGTTTTGGAAACCCACAGAATTTATTACAGACCACAGAGGGGCTTTTTAAAGAAATGTGAAAATAACGGGAGTCAGTGGAATTGGAATGCTCCCACCTTGCAGTGAAAGCAAAAGGTTAAACTTTCACCCAAACCTGGATTTCCCATGGTCTGCCACAGTTATGATAACATTTCTGTGACATTTCTCCCTGCCGCTGTTTTCCCTCTAAAAAATAACCATTTGTAATAACAAAGGGACCAGGAACTCATCAATGCATTCAGGGTCAAGACAAATCTGATTTCCACAGAGCTAAAACAAAGAATCTAAGCCAGCTGGAAAAGCAAGTCAAGAAAATATTTTTAATGGCAACTTGAGACCATCTAATGCTTCCATCTTTATACCCTGGAACTATTGGACCTGCTTCTAACCGTGCCTTCTCTCTGAGAATCTCTTCAAGAATCTCTATGACACATCAGTTAGAGACAGAGGTGCCCTACATTTTCCATTCGCATACAATGGAGATAACAGGAAGAACAAGGATCTTGTACTGAAATTACCATGAGGCCATAATGAATACATGCTTTGAGGTCACACATAGTATTTATTAAAAATAGATTCTGGATTTTTTTAGGATTCTTCCTGGACATTTTGCAGTAATTTTACTTTCATGGGAAACAGCCTTGATAAAATAACTGAAAGAGGAGGTGTTTGGGCATTAGTTTTTAACTTTGTCTTGAAAAGGTTGCTAAGAATTCCAAAAGAGAAAGGGAACATCCATAACAAGATTATTATAGGTATTTATAAAACAAATTATTTCTCTTCAATTTTCTTCATACCACTTTTCTGTACAGGCATTTTAAATGGTAGAAAGAAAGAGTCTGGTATACATCTTTGCCTAAAAATGCCTTCTAATGAAAGTTCGGTACAGGGCATTTATGTATACCCGTGAAAGCATACATCATTAGCCCTTCAGAACCCTTATAGAAGCTGGAGAAAATTAGTTATCCTACTATTGCAATCAATCTACCAATTTGGTCACTTCCTTTCTGGTGATATCTTTACATCAACGGAGTTTTCTGGAAGCACGCTCAGAAGGAAGAACATTTTGTCTTCACTGACAAAGCCTACAAAGTTTTCTGCTGTGCATCCTGTACTCAGTCATCCTGTAAGACTTCTACTGGCCTTTCTGCGATGGGCAGAGTAGCTTAATGTTTCTGTAAGACTAGTTAAGCATCAATGAGTTCAGCTCTTTTAGGTCTCAGGAAAACTATTTCCGAAATAAGGCTCATATGGTATTTTTCTGTTGATCGTACCAGAACTCCAGATGGGCCATGTTCTCCAGCATCTCTGTTCAGGATGATACAAATAGCTGGTCTCCCAATTATGCTCGTCTCTGACAGACAGAGACTAGTTCTAGTGGGAGAAAGAAACCAATTTTACCCAGCCACTCAAGTCTTCGGCTTCAGCTGAACCAATTGAAGCAGAGTCAGATAAAGATCCAGATACAGGGATGTTCCCACACAGCAGAAACTAGATTGAAACCACCAGTATGTGTCACACAGGTAACCAGCTAATAAGCAAATAGAAATATACTGGCAACCTAGAAGGAAGGAAATGCCAGATTTCTGACAAGTGATTCCCAGCACAGTCTGGTCTCTCCTGATCAGCCCTGTTGAGAAGTATATCAATAAATCATAGTGTAGCTATTGTTCTTTCTTTCACAGATGCAAAGTAATGCTGCAAACCTCCACAGGAATGAGTCATTAAATGTCTGTTTCTGTTTCTCTATATCAAAAAGAAACACCTGATGGAAAAGCAGCACAGCAAAAGGAGAATACCAACATGCAGTATTGGTTCAGCTGCTTCTAGAGACCATGAGATATTCTCCATTGTGCTCCCTATGAAACCCGAAGAGACGGCTTACAAAATTCTTACAAATTTCTTGCAAACATCCTTACATATTCTGCCACAGAATATAGAAAAAAAATGAAATATTATGCAATCTTAGCAATAGCCAAAGTTCAACAATTATGACTTAGTTCTGTAAAGTGCTGAAATTGACTCCAAAGGCTGGTTTTTCTTTTTTCCGCTGCTGGAGGTGGTCACTTGAATTTTTACATCCCCAATAAATACTTTTTTTTTCGTTCCAGAGTGATAGGGGAGTTTTACCATATAATGATGTCAATGATAAAACACTCAGAAAATTCTCATTTCATAGTGCCTCCCCATGAGTAGGTGGAGGCATCCCCTGAATAGTTATCGGCATTTTGATGAGAGAAAGCTCTGTGCAGAATAAGCTTTAGATGAATCCTATTCAAGTGAAGTGTCTGCTAGGTAAATGACCACTTTTGTCTCTGATGAATGTTCCTCCTGGAATCACATTCCTTTGAGGCAACCCCAAGGGATTACAGATCACTCCAGAGTCCCTAATCCCAGCCCTGTGCTCCCAAAGTCTATTTTCCCTACCTATTCCAGAGTCGCAAATATGACCTGGCAGCAAATCCAGCCCTCCAGGTGGGATCCATGTTACCAAATATACATCTCAACCTACAAGTTAGTGTGGGAGTTCTCTGTATAGTTATAGAAAAAGAATTTTGGATGACAACAATTGAATTCCAGGATCTGATACTCTGAATAGACTTCTGTCCCAAGACAATTGAAAATACAAATACATTCTGGAAAACAGCCCTCATACACGGTCCTTAGCATGTACTAAGGTCCTTAGTGTGTATTAGACAGTGGGGGAAAAAGCTGTATGTAGCCTGAAATAAAGGAGTGAGGGGAGTCAGTTCAGCCATGTATAAGGTGATGAAGGGGCCAGTGCACAGAAATGCAGAGGATCTTTGTAGTTCAGGGAACTGTAGCGAAGATGCTGTAAACTGGGAGTTATGAGAACAATAAGGTACCAAGTGTAATTCAAAAAAACAGAACAAATTGTTAAAATTATTTAATATCGTTAGTTTACCACCATCACATGAGTCTAAATATTTTCCTTGTGTAATCAAGGGTTTTTGTTTTGATTATTCTCATCTTTGGGACCAATACCTTAATTAAAATTTCTGTGCAGGTTTAGGGGACTGTGGTTTTCACCCTTTTTTAAAAAGTCAGCTATTGTGTTTTTTCTCCATGATTTTCCTGTTATTTACCATGACAATTACCTTCGCCCATGAAGATCATTTATTTGCAAGCTATGCTTCCAAGGAAAAAAAATTACAGTAGTATAAGACAAATCACAGGAAAACCAGACTGCAGTTTGGGTTATGACTGACTGTGTCGTGTTTAAATAGACCATTAATGTTAAAAAGGTTTATTTTTGTCTTGTTTTGTTTTGTTTTGTTTTGTTTTAAAAAGAATACATGTCTTTAAGTGGTTTCAAACAATTACTTCCAAATTTTTTGGCAAACAGAAAAGGCAGGAGCAGATGTGAGGAAACGCTATTCCAAATCGCTGGCATGAGCTCATGGACCAGAACACTGCAGGAGCGGCACATTTCTCTTATTTAGACTTACAGCACAGGGTTTTGTGTGAAAGACAGTTTGGTTATTCACCACCACCTTTTAAGACGTTTGCTTTTCCCAGTAACATGGGTTTTCACAGAGATTTTTAAAAACAGGCGTACCAGGATCGCAGCTAACTGGCGATGCTATAGGTACACCCCACCACTGAGGCGACAAACCACAGGAGAAAAGAATGATGATTCCACGTAAAAACACTGGGTACTACCATCTCAAAATGTGTTTTACATTCCACACACACAAAATCTACATCTTTGGAAACTGAAAATCATACTGGGTTTACTAAGCATTTCAAGCAACAGTGTTATTTCTATACACGATTATTTGGCTAAATAAGATTAACATTTTGAAAAGAAGCTTGTCAGTCATAAGTGGATGACCAGCAGCTGATTGGCCTGAACTCCCATCCGAATGACGGCATGATCTTAAGTTGATAACCAAAACCATACAAAGCCATTTTTTTTGCTGGGGCTGCAGTAGGTTTAGCAATTCACCAACACCAAATGGTTGGAATATTTACATGTGCTTATCTACTTTGCATGAATCTGTATTTTTTGGACAATATTTAGAAATATTAAAAAAAATTAACAACTCACTGAATCTCCTGACTTGATCTATTCTGCTAGTCTGACATAGTGTTTATGAGACATTTACTGCTGCCACACCTAAGCAGTAAACTTTAAAAGTTTTATGATACAATTTTTAATGACATCAAAGAGACATGGAAGCTGACATCTCATTTTCATTATAGAATCAAGAAACAGGCATGTAAGCCTGCCAGGTGCCACTTACACATTCAAGTTTCTGCTCATTTCCTAGTCAGACATAAGGCATCCTCATTCCCATGGTGCCTCAGAGGAAAGCTGGAGCTGGTTACAGATTCAGCTTTAGTCACAACTTACACACTTACGGATTTCATGGAATCGTAAAAAAATCTGAAAATACACAGTTTGCTGGGGGATGTCTGACTCGTACCTTTAAACTGTAGTTTTCATAAGGGAAATGTTGGAAAAGCTGTTCTTTTTCATGAACCTATTCTTCTAGGCTTTGTTGCTTAATGGATTAATAAAATGGCAAAAAATTACACAAGATGGGCCTGTGAAAGCTCTAGTTTTCAGATCTTAAAGAAAAAAAAAAAAAACCCTGCAACTTTGCTTCCATTGGTGTTAATAGAAACTGGTTAGTAGCAACGGAAGACTGAAATTAGAGCAGTAGGTTTGGATAGGAGAACTAGTTTCACAAGAATGCAAAAGGATCGCCAAGCACTCAGGAACAAGAGACACGCACAAGGACCCACACACACACACCTACATATCATATTTGAACTTTTTGCACTTTTGGCATCATCTGATTATAATCTGCTACCTCAAGGGAAAGACACAACAAATAGTTTCATTTTCTTTTCCTTTCATTTTTCTGAATTTTTTTTTTACTAACCTCTACATTTTCATTCGTTTGTCTAGTTTGGAGAGAAGGAGGCTGAGGGGCAACCTCATTGCTCTCTGCAGCTTCCTGAGGAGGGGAAGTGGAGAGGGAGATGCTGATCTCTTCTCCTTGGTATCCAGAGACAGGACACATGGGAATGGTTTAAAGCTGCCTCAGGGAAGGTTTAGACTGGATGTTAGGAAGCATTTCTTCACCAAGAGGGTGGTCAAGCACTGGAACAGGCTTCCTAGAGAGGTGGTCAATGCCCCAAACCTGTCAATGTTAGAGAAACATTTGGACAATGCCCTTAATAACATGCTTTAACTTTTCGGCAGCTATAAAGTGGTCAGACAGTTGGACTAGATTTAATTGTAGGTCCCTTCTGACTGAAATAGGCCCGTTCCATTCCATTCCATTCCGTTCCATTCCATTCCATTCCATCCTATCCTATCCTATCCTATCCTATCCTATCCTATCGTATCCTATTACATTCTACTCTACTCTACTCTACTCTACTCTCTTCTGTTCTACCATCTACATATAGAGATATTTCACAGCCAATGGTCACTAGAGGTATACTAGAACACTGAGATCCAATTTGGTATTGCAAAATCAGCATTAACAAGATAAAGAGATAAAATTTTAAAATCTTACTGCTTTCATTTCTTTTAAAAAAATTGACAGATTAGTTTTTCCCATTTATTGCTCCTGTTATAATCAATCAGACTTTTCTCATAATGTCGCCTTCACTACATTGCAAGACTGTAGCTGTGTGTAACAACTTTATAAAAACCTAAATAATAAAAAAAATTACAGGAATTGTTTATTCTTTTCCCTGTTGCTAATTTTGCAATATGCAAGTGACTAAATCATTATATGCAGCCTGGAAAACACTAGTGGGAGAGGAAGTTTTGCTCTCAGTAACCTAGTTTTCTACAATCAGAAAGCCTTGAAATTGTATACTAAGATAAAGCACAGAAAAACAGGAATTATGGGGAAAGTTGAGGAGGTGGAACATGGCAATATGTATACTTTAATTCTTCTTCCTTTTGATTTATGTCACCTATTGTCGATGTATAATTGAGACAGTGATCCTAAATTATAGAGTGCATAGCTGTAGGCACTTCTAAGTGCAAATCATTTAATCCTAAAGTAGACATGTGAAATTGTCGCACTTTAATAGTGTTGATTTCTCTTAACCAATAAGAAAGGCAATGCAATAGGCTTCTGCATGTGAAGTTCCATTTTAATTGTTCCTCATTCTTCATTTGAGAGATCTTGACATGAATTAACTCGTTACCATCTCTTACTAAAGCATCTCTTACTAGATCTAACCTTTTACATACTATTAAATGTCATATACTTACAAATAACTGTGGATTTATTATGGCTATACAGACATTTAAAAAATTCATTTTAAAAATGCCAAAATGTCATGTCATAAAAATTTCAGAATTATTTCTCTTTCTAGATCAATAGATATTTAAACTGCTACTTCCTGAGGAATGGCTTGCTTTCAATTAAATTATGTTTTCTGACAAAAACCTTTTAATTTTTAATAGTTCTGGGTTGCTGTAATTGAGAAATCTCTTACCGCAAGCAACTTAGATGCTTATCAACAAAGGATTCATGACAGAAGAGATCTCCTGAATGCAGGTTTCAGGCAAAAGTGAGTATTAATCATGGGAATAATAGAATTGTTTGTTTTCCTTCTAATTGAATTATTTGGTTTGGACAGGGAAGCCTGAGACATTGTTAAGGGTATGAGCTGTTTCAGATCAAACTTCAAAGACAGTTTTGTAAATAATAGTGAAAAATTAAGCAGAGGTGTTTTTTAGCTGGCAGAGCAGGCAGACAGCCTAAGTGTTTACATGTGAGCACTACATACTCATACTCATTGGTGAGAGATGTTGTTTTATCACTGTAATCTTACTTTCTTTAAATGTATTATAACAAGATCATGGCAAGAATTAAGCCTGAGTCAGGAATTAAAGTAAGTGTATTTACTGAAAGACATTCTTCCCTCTTTTATTTTTCACTATGTTTCGCAACTGTGTTACAGCATTTATGTTTATATTCTTCTTTATAAATAAATCCCATATTGATATAAAAGTGATGAGGTAATTTAATAGCATGACCTGTTTGTGTTTAGAGAAGTGAGTGATACCCAGGTCACTGTCTTTTTCGAGATGCGAGGGGTAAAATCCTTGCATTGAGGTCAATGAGAGCTGGGCCGGGGTCTCATCCAGTTGCTCAAACAACTCATTGAGGAATTTCTGACTTTGTAGCAGTCTGGTTAATATATATTGCTTAGAAATTAGTTAAGGGGCAAGATAAGTGACTGTGGCATTGAAAGCACAAGATATCTGTGACAAGAAAATGAGCCAGTAGCTGTTGCACCGCATCTGCTCGGCAGTGCTCAGACCTGATGTCTGCAGCCTTGCCTTCCTACTCTTTTCAGCTCATAAGACCAGGTCAAGAGGTATCCACAGTAGAACAGCAGCCCATGTAGCCCACGGTGTTGTTTGAAAGTCACTTTTTCTTTTTACTGCTCCAGTCTTTCTACCAGCTCCTCTCTATAAAGACAAGGGATCTCCTCTATAAAGACAAGAGCAAGGCAGGCTATGAAGGTGCAGGGAAGCCAAGTGATGGAACAACTTATTCTTTATGCTGT
>NW_010135889.1:0-14619 GCF_000699245.1 Pterocles gutturalis
TTATTTCCACAAAAAGGAAGTATTGCTGTGTGCACGAGGTGAGAGCTATGGCATACTACAAAAACCAGCTGGTTTGGATGATTCAGAGGTGAGGATATCTGGGTCGTGATGCGCAATGAAAGATTTGTTTGGGTTCATCCTAGGTCCTCTCCTGAGTCCACTACCTGCAGAGTGCGTTGCATTGTAGTGTCTACTATCCGTGTAGCGTAGCAGTACCTATAGCAGCAACATCTGTAGCCTGCCCTGCAGTGATGTTTTTAACCACAGAGTGTGTGATGAGGTGTGTTCTCCCGGGTTATTCCTGATATCTGAGTTACGTTTTCTCATCCTCATTAGAAAAAGTTGAAGTAGTCTGATCAGGAAATGATTAAAGCATGAATCAGAGTGACAGTGTCCTCATTTGAAAAGAAAAAAAGTGCAGCCTCCTGGATATTTAAGGTTTGAAAAACACTCTTTGCCATCAGTACGGCTGTGCCTCCAGGAGAAATGAAGAATCCAGTATGACCCCATGACTGTGCACTTGATAATCATTTCACTCTTAATAATCTAATCCATCCATTGTAATGAAGCAATTAGCTTGCTGTGCCCCTAGCTGTAGCAAAATAGTGAATAATGGCATTTATTCTTATTTTAACAGTTTTACTGTTGAATACTATTAGGTGGGTTTATTTGGGCTGTCCTTACAGGCCCTGTACACAGTAGCAAAAAATCTTTTTATAAGTCAGGCTATCTATTGTGAGGACTTTTATGATGGATGAATTTAGCTCACTGCCATAAATTTCTTGGGGTCAGAAATAAAGGTAATATAAGATTGGAGGAAAAAAAAAAGGGAAAAAAATAAAGGAAAAAAAAAGGCAAGGAAAGGAGAAACCACAGCACTAAATCTGGCTGCTATTAATTCCTCTGGTTTCATTTGAAGTGATCAAAGACGTGATCTGTGACAAAGTATTACTCATTCCTGATCTCGTCAGTAAGCCTCAGAGTCTTTCCTGTATTTTTCAATTTCTTTTATAGTCTAACACTCCACTTCAATATAGGTTATCTTTTTAGGGCTCTCAGTTTAAAATGGCAACAAAAATTCCTTGTTTATTTTTGAATGGGATAAGGGAAAGATTTTATTTCATGTTTAGTATTTAAGGTTGAAGTATGTTTTGACTTTGCCAGAACTGGGTAGCAGTTATTTTCTTTCTTCATAGTCTCTCTTTCAGACTTCCTTTCACTCTATTTTTTTTTTTTTCCCCTCTGCAGTGCTTATTCCTTATAAGAACTTTCTATGACACAGGCAGGTTTTGCCCAGTGCAACCGTTCCTCTTCTCCTACAATGACATTTTCTTTGTAGGAATGATATGCAGCATCAGATACAGCTTTCAGGAGATGTGAGGAGAAGGAAGGCAGAAGGATAACTGCTGAAAGGCAGATCCAGCTGGAAAGTGACATTAGGAAGTCTTGAGGGAAGAAAGCACTGTTTTTTTGTGTGTAGAGTTTTCAAGGTTTTATTTAGGGGTTTATTTATTTTCAAACTGTACCAATAGAATTTCCTACAGCATTGTATTGTGCAGAAGTGCTACACCTGTGTATGATCTTGTGGGCCCCTTGGGATGTTTTCGTATCCTCACTAAGGTCTGGATGTACTCAAGGCTTCACTAGACCTTCTCCACTTTTTGTTGGGATTTGCACGTTCACCCAGGTAATGAAAAAAATATTTTCAATTTTTGTCAGGATTTTTTTTTTTTTTTTTGGAAGGAACTTTTCATGTGCTGCTAGAAGACAGACAAGTTTTGATATCTGGATTCTGCTGGAGGAAACCAGAATTTCTGCCAGCTCCTCTCCCCAGCTCCTTGGCAGCCTCACTGGCAGGCTGGTGGGAATCCGTATTCTGCATCCTTTGAGTTGTTCAGCCCCCAGTTCTTCAGCAACAGAGACAGCTGGGGCTTCCAGGACCCTTAGTTCTGGGCAGCATGTCAGGTGGCTTGTTGCAAAACCCAGACTCCTGAATAAACTGGGACAAAAAAAGTAATTCCACTTTGTGGAAAATTTCTGAATTTTAGGTGTTCATTCTTCTATAAAATGTTATCACCACTAAGTTTTGAACCTTGTATCTTCCTTTCCTTAGGTGTGTTTTGAATGTTTTCCTGTCTGATTTTTTTGGGTGTCTCAAATGAATGTAACTCCTTTCTCACTTTTTCCTCTCTTCAGTCAGTTACAGGAAATTGTTACAGAACGATGTTTGTGAGTAAGAGTGCCCTCACAAATATGAATGAAAATATTGACTTGTTAAGAATGTGTGATCTGACATGTTTCTTGGGCAAGAAAACCAATTCAGTCCAGCCAACATGTACTCTGACAGATTCTTATTAAGTCTGACTACCTCTCTCTTTGCTGGGAACTGGAGTCTCCCAACTAATTACTGAAACTACATAAAACAACAAAGTTTTCACACAAGATGGGAATATGATGTTAAATTGTTTTTTGTCCTATTCATCTGCTCGATTAAAATCACTTGCTGAACCAATGCTTCACTTTATGAATCCGATAGCATAGTGTGCTAAACCCCTGCTGTAAAAACTCCAGTATTATCTATACCCTATAGTGTTTAAATATTCTTTTATGTGTATTCAACACAGCTGACAAACAAAATGTACTTCTAATTATTGTTATCACCTAACAAATAGCCTTCTGTTGTCTCATTTAGAACAAGAAACTTGTTTAACTCCTCAGAAAACTAAATTAGTCCCATGCTTAGAGAATAATAGAGAACAAATTTGATTGCCTACCATTCCCTGTTCTTCCTTACCCAATTTGTATTGTGAGCATTTGGGGGCAGCTCACAGCAGGTTTTGTTGGTTTAGAAGTCCATGTCTGCTCTGGATTATGCTAAAATTTGTGGTAACTATTTGCCTTTCTATGAGGTTTTTTTTTTTTTAATGTAGCTGCGATTGACATTCCGCAAACAAACTTCTCTTAAATATGCCTCTCTGCTTTCATTAATTTTTGGACAACCCAGAAGAGAGCTCATGATGAGAACATATGAAGAGGGAACAATAAACATTTATAAATGAAACAGAAGAATAGTAAATAACACTTAGAACTAACACCGATTTCAACCTTCAATTGCTTTGAAGGCTGCATCTTTGTTAATCAGTGTCTTTAAATAAAATTGGAGCTAATTAGTGTCCGACACATGGTGGATTTTTTTTTTCTTTTTCTGTTTGTCACCAGATATTATTCAAAAAGATTAAGATAAAAAGTAACCTGGTTTATAGCGGCTTATTTTTTTGGTCACTGTAACTGTCAGAATTTGAAAAATTTTGGAGCGGTTTTCTAAAAAAGGTTGGGGCCTGAGAATAGCTCCCTTCTGATTCCTGGTTTATAGCTTGCTCTACCATCCAAATTTCATGTTAGGCTCTTCTCTCAGGACTGCTTTAATTTAATTTCTCCTGTAGTGTCTTTGGACTTTGCTCCAAATGATGAAGAGTGAGTGTCCCAGTCAGAAAAGTATTTTGGAAGATGCTGATTTATACTAGCTGAGGATGTGGCCTCACACCTGTATTATAAGACCAAATTACAGTCGACTCTCACTTCCCATGCCGGCATTGAGGAAATTATAGTGATACTCTAAGAAAAACTTGGAGATTTTATTTTCATATTTTCTCCCGTGTTTGTTTGGCATTCCAAATGAAAATACCTTGAAGCTTGACTTGTGGGTGAAGCAAATGGCTCATCTGCGCTTGGGAAAACTTAACCACTTCCCTCTCTTTTTCACCATTCTTGCTCCAAGCCTGAATGATTTTATGGCATGTTTTTTCCAGAACTGTGTTTATTCCTTGTTTCAGGCTCCATGTACAAATTGGTGTGAAAGCATAGGGTGACATGGTGCTGTTGATAAAATAGCAAATAAAAACAAAGAGATTTGCCAAGACTGTTTCTTACAGACGGATGGTAATTTTCTTGGAAAATGTTGGTTGTTTTTTTTCTGAAGATCCTTGAAACCGAGGAGGAGTATTTTCTTAGCTTAGAAAGAAATTGTTCTGGTCATCAGTTCTGATGTTGTAATGGGTCTGGCTGAGACGGAGTTAATTTTCCCCGTAGCAGCCCTCATAGCGCTGTGTGTTGTGTTAGCTAGAAGGATGTTGATAACACACCAGCGTTTTGGCTCCTGCTGAGCGGTGCTCACACATCATCAGGGCTGTCTCACCAACATTCTCCCCCCGCAGTAAGCTGGGGGTGGGCAAGGTCTTGGGAGGGGACATAGCCAGGACAGCTGGCCTCAGCTGACCAAAGGGATGTTCCATACCATATGACATCTGCTCAGCAATAAAAGCTAAGAGAAGAGAGGTAGAGGGGGGTGAGGAGGGCATTTGTTATTATGATGTTTGTCTCCTGGTACAACTGCTACGGGTTCTGAAGCTCTGCTTCCTGGGAAGTGGCCAGACACTGCCTGCTGATGGGAAGTAGAGAATAAATCTTGTTTTCCTTTGCTTCTGTGTGTGGCCTTGGCTTTTGCTTTGTTAAACTGCCTTTATATTGACTCACAAGGTTTTTATTCCATCTTATTTTCTTCCCCCCCCTTTTCGGAAGTGATAGAGGGGCTTGGTGGGCACCTGGAAGCCAGCCAAGGTTATCCCACCACAGATGTTCTGCAAGTTTTTGGCTTCAGTCTCTGTACCTTATATCCATGGCAGACTGAAAACATATAAAGACATTTGGATCAAGCTAGGCTTTTCACCTTCTAGCTTGATACTTTATTCCCATCTTGAACTCCTTGTTCATTCTAAATAAGATTTGGACTTTCTGGGGAGGGTTATGTGCCTGGATGGTGCCTGACCATCAAAAGCTCATTGTCCTCAGAGACGAGAAGTCTGTCAAGAAGATTTTCAGGGCTTCTCTCTGGAGTAGAATATAGTGATGGAAATGAAAGCATGTGCTTTCTGTCCTTCAGAAATTTAAGTTTTTAATTTTTTTTTTCAGTTTCTGGTAGAAAATGACAGGCCTTCCAAAGAGTCTGAAGGACTAGATGATAGAAGTTTAAACTGAATAAAGAGATTTTTGGAGAATTCTGAATAAAGAGAAAATGTGAGATTTCCTCAATTCCTTGTTTTGAAAACCAGGCTCTTTTCCTTCAAGTACAGAGTAGAAGATTAGAGAAGACCAGTGGGAAATCTCTAAGTTTCTACCAAAAAGCTTTTCATTCTTAAATTCTAGTCATTGCCCACTTGTTCCAGCCAGAGAATGAAGAAAGAGTGGATATCAGATCTTTGTCAAATGTTAGCATGATAAAATCTTTAGAGGCTTACTTTTCAAGAGTGTGTATTGAAATCAGGGTTCCTATTTAATTTTGTGTTTGTCTGGTGTCTTCTATTTGGTCTACAGAACATTTAGGAGAGAGGCCACCCAAAGGGTTATATGACCGGCTACCAAGAATATTTTGTGCCATATTGTGCACATATATTTTAAAGGACTTCTCAGCATTTTTCGAGATAATTTTAGTACAGGTTAAGGAGGTGTGGATTTTTTTTTGTAATAAAGTGGCACAGATCAGAAAGTCTGTTGGTAATATGGCCATGTAAAATCACCAACAAGTTTTACCATGGGGGTTTCATTTGTTTATTTACTGTAGCTATGCCTATGCCTATATTTAGCACTTATTTCACCCTCTTTCTCTCTTCCTTACATTACTGACCCAAAGCTCTGCTCAAGCCCTGGCAGATCACTGTTGTGTTTGGCTGAAGGGTGACCTCCCTGCTCTCAGCAGCTTCCTGAGGAGGGGACGTGGAGAGCGAGGTGCTGAGCTCTTCTCTCTGGGATCCAGCAAACGGACTCATGGGAGTGGTTCACAGCTGTGCCAGGGGAGGTTTAGACTGGACATGAGGAAGCATTTCTTTACTGAGAGGGTGTTCAAACACTGGAGCAGCCTTCCTAGAGAGGTGGTCGGTGGCCCAAGCCTGTCAGTGTTTCAGAGGCATTTGGACAATGCCCTGAATAACAGGCTTCAGCTTTTGGTCAGCCCTGAAGTGCTCAGGCGGTTAGACTAGACGATTGTTGTAGGTCCCTTCCAACTGAAATAGTCTACTCTACTCTACTCTATTCTATTCTAACACTCTGTGGGTCTTTCCAAAACGCTATTTTGCTGCTTCTGGCATCGCTAAGGACCTAGCTTCACTTGTATATTCCAGCATTTACAGATTGGGTGTGCTGTTGTACCTCTGTCAGGTTAAGGAACCAGAAAACGCGTTCTGTCTTTACAGCAAATGCAAAATGTGGGCGTTGGGATTGCTTTCATAGGCTTGCAATACCTGTGATAAACTAAAGTATTAGTTTTTCCTCAAATGCTTAAATAATTGTGGATTAAAAATGGTCAATTCATGAGGCTCAAGTGTCTCAGGAACAGTAGGAATTCCAGTTTGTGTTAAACAGAGGGTCATATTACATTAAATATTCTTATATTACAGAGATTTTTATAAGTAGTAATTTCCCAAGCTAAGGGTATAAGATGATCATGTTTACTAGCATGCATGCCTGAGACAACTGGCATTGCTAGGATTTTGGTTTATTGTTGCTAGGACAGTGATTTCTGAAGCGTTGAAGAAAATATATGAAAAAGGATATAGCAGAGTCAGAGACTCAAAAATCTACGGGGTAAACTAGAGGGCTTTTCTACAGAGCATGACACATGAAGAAACGTTATGACCTGTCTCAGACTTTGCAGGATATGCGGTGGTCAAGGCCATACAAGAAACTAGTGTTGATGGGGTACAAAGGCAAAATGAGGCAAAATAGTCACAGACGTGGAAATGCTGAGAAAATGTGTGCTAATTCTAGACTACTATTTTCCGTTCCTACAGGTAGTTTTACAAGGCACTGCAGCTGAAAGGATTTTGCAAACCAAATGCATTTTACATTTTGTGTCTGTCAACTGTTCTGTTTACCAGGCATGAGTCATGTAGCTTGCAATGAAGTTTGGTCCCAGGTGTGTAAGACCTGTCGTTCCACTGGTTGGTGAGGGATAGAATTAAAAATAATGTGAAACCTGTCGGATAAAGCCAGGGAAGTAGATACTGATGTGTTTTATTATTTTTAAAACATGTGGTATCTGGAGTATTATTTTCTATGGGATGATATTCTATTCAAGAGAAGTGCAGAGCACGTAACAGATGTATCAAAAAACCAGCGGTTCTGCAGAAGCAGGAAATATGTATTTGCTTTCATTTGGGGCCACAGGGGGCATTCACTAATTCGGTAAATGATACAGTCATTTGTACCAAGGGGATCAACAACCTGCAACATCAGGGATGTCATGTGGGTGCATCCTTAGACTCCTAATATTTTCACCACAAATAGTAGTGAAGAAGTATTTGTCAGCTTCCACAGGCATATGAGGTACTAAGTTTGCCATTCTCTTGAGAAAACTCTGGACAGGCGATAGTAAAACAAGGTTAAGACAGACATGCGGGTTTGTATGTTGGTAATTTGAAATTATTGATAGTTCGTTGATAAATGCGCTGGGGAAGAAGCACTGCACTGTGCCTTTTTCAGAGGCTTCTGATGTGTAACTTGATGTCTGTGTTGCAAAAGTCAGAGACATTAGGAACTGAAATAGTAAAGGATGGTTTCCCTGATTTGTAGTAGCCCAACTTAATAGGAACACGTGGTGTAACTCAGGAACTAATCTTTAAATACTAGAGGAGACGTGTCTTTTCCCCTCTCTCCCCAAAAAATGTAAATACGAATAATTTTTTTTTTGCGCTTTTCTAGTTTTTCTGTAAGAGTTGGAAAAAGTCTCATTTGTTCCATCTGGACAGTTAAGGAGGCTGAACTCCACTGGTGTTACAGTTCAGTGCAGAGTGGGGAAAGGTTTGGATTACCCTTGCGTTGTAAATGTCTTTGAATTTATTTACTATATATACATATATATACACCTTGTCTGATCTTACCTTCTCAATAATACAACAGACAGAAAGAATATTTTTTTTCTGTGAATGAAACATGAAATTATTAAAATGTACAAACTACCAAACTGGTAGTGTGGAAGAAAACCCTTCAGTTCTCTTTATTTTTAAATTTACCACTTGATGACTCTGGTAGGCACCACGTAGCTCTACTACCCTGAGGAAGGTATGAAGCCATACTCACCTTGATCACATTCAGTGTGTTTGGATAGACTTTTGTTACGTCCCCCCTGAATTGCTTCTTTTTACAGTTTAGAAAATCTCAGTTTATCTCAGTTCAATCTTGGGTCCTTAAAAGGATCATGTACAGATTTTCCAATACCGAAATCATTCTCTGCTTCTGATCCCCCTTATTGTCCTTCTTGCTAGGTTTTTTTGGATAAATTTTATTCTTTCTGAGGGGTGGTAACTAGAACTGAGAAGTTAAATATATGAACATACTGTATTTTTATCAAGTGATACAGTAATATATTGTCTGTCATAATAAACCCCCAAAGTTATTGCTTTTGCTATTTTTTTGACCAATACTGTAAGTTCTTTTTCCTGAAACAGAATAACTAATTTATTAGCGAGCTTTATATCTGTGGCTAGGGTTACTTTTACCATGAACATTACTTTCTACATACCCACACTGAATATTATATAACATTTAGTTATCTGTCCGTTCAGTCTTTTAAGATTTCTTACAATTCTTCTCGATCAGCCTCAGATTCCAGTAAAGTTGTACCGCGGGGGAATGTCACCAGAGTTTGTTTTTTTCTTACTTTCCTTACATTTAGGTGACACTATCCAAGCTTTGAGAACTGCCATTTTAAACCGAGAACGCAGTAAATATGGGATTAAACCCATATATTTTAATTAAAACTTCTTAATGCCCCATATGAAGGTTTTCCCAGATTTTTTTTTTGTCCTAAGTGCAGTACAGATAAGGAATTCCTGTAGTTTGATGATTTTATTAAATTGATAATATCAGAAGTTGATTTGAATATAAATAATACTCACCTGCTTTCTAATGTTTCACTTACTGGACTTAAATCTTTTTTGCACCTCAGAACTACAAGAAAGAGTTTTCTTATTATATGGTGGACTGTCATAGTTAAATATGAAAATGTAAGAGAAATCATAAAAAATGTGGTCTAAACGTAATTGTAACCTTATGTAATAAAACTTGTCATCTTTTTTTGTTGAGAATTTTTGTAAAGAATTTATAGTTTGCCTTGAAAGGAGTAACTGGAACAAATTAGAGGCTATAGATATATGTGTGTATGGTCATAGTACGAGATGTGACACCACCACACTGGCTCTCGTCTCGCTTCTGTTGTGGTTTTACTTCAGGTCAGCTAGTTTATGCTGCACAAAGCGTTGATCTGCCTTCGTTCTAGCAGTCAGCAAAAGCACATGTTCTGCTCTTAATTTTTTATAGGAGATTTATGAGAAATTTTAAAAAAATTATTCCCAAGACAGATTCTAGAGGAACTTTACTATTTCTGTTTCTTCAGCTTAGTGCTTCCTCCTTTCATAGGATGGAATGACATCTTTTTGGGCCAGCTCCTGACTGGTTTAATTACTTTCCCTGTGGTGTAGCTTAAAAGTTTACTGAAATCTGACAAATGAAGTCTGGGGTTTTTTTTTTTCTGTGTGTATGTTTGTTTTTTTTTTTCCCCCCCACCTTGAGAATCAACTATTTTTGAAGGAAAAAAGATTAGTTTGACTTTTTAACTTTAGTTAGTCCGATTTTATCTTGCAATTGCTAAGCAGACGTAAGGTGGAGGCAGACATGAGGTAGGTCTGTCTGCTGAGCGCCTGGGAAACACAGAGTTGCTTTTGCAACCAGAAGAAGAGGTAATTTCACAGAAGTAATCTGAGCATTTAGAAGCCCAGGCATCACTGGGACATTTAGATCAGATTTCTGCTAGCATAAATAATTGTATAAAAATGTAATTAACAACTTGCTGTGCTGACAAAACTATGAATGGAGGCACACTTAAACATTCTTAAGCAGGATTTTTTCAGTTGTAAACTAGAATTCCTATCCATGGCATAGGGTAGGAATTAATTTCCATTCTTCTGAAGGTGTTTCCATTCCTCTCCTGCTGTCTTCTGTGACCTTAGCTAGCATGTAGGCCCCCTGGTCAGAAGTAAATCGATGGAAGTTGTTCAGGAAACGATGAAGCTGTTTCCAAGAACCTGGAAAAGGACCGAGGATGTGAATTCTTTTATTTTTTCGTGTTATTACAGGGTTTAGTGACAGTAAAAGGGGAGGAATATAGCAATCTGCACAATTTTAGAAGCAAATCAAGGAGAATAAGTGAAAAAAAAAAAGGTCTGAGTTCTTAATACAAATATTCTGGGAATGAGGATTTATTAGTCTATGGGGTGGTTTATCGCCGGGATTGCCGGGACTCGTGGTACTTGATTCTTTCAAAACAAGGTTAAGCATTTTATCTGTCAGTACACAGTCAAGAACAAAACTGATGACCCATGGAACAGTTATTTCCTTTTGGTTTATGATCCTACAGTTCCTAATGTTGACTGAGTGATGTTTATAGTGGTCTCAAGAACTTTGTTACCCTTGGTGGTTTCTGTGCAGCATACTCCTGTTCAGCCCCGTATACTTTCCTCAGAAATGCGAATGAATGAGGCACATCTTGGATGCCATATATTTAAGTTAGAACAGCTTCTTTTTTGTTGTTTTGTTTGTTTCTGTATTTGCCTTATTTACTTACATTTTATTTACTTTTTTTTTTCTTCTCCTGGCTGTTCGTATTGAGTGGGGAAGTTCATTTTTTGTAACTTTTTTCTGGATGTTAGTTAATTTTCTTCACCAAGCTGCCTCTTAAAAAAAAATCTTCTGGCTTCAGGCGTTGCTTGGCATGCAGTGTGTCATCCTTCTGTCAGACAGCCTTTCTTACCTTCTTGGATGTCTGTCTGGGTGAAGACATGTTTGGAAGAACTGTAGAGATTGCCAGACGTTTGAGCTCAGAAATAGGAAGGAACTGCAAAAAAGTCTCAAGATGACTTGTCTGAAAGTTTCCCTAGGTAAATTTCCAGTCTGGAAGTTCAGGCTAATCTATTTAGAACATCAGATGGCCTTCTCTCTGGACTTGTGCTTGAACAAGAAAGGAATTTTCAAAATTAGTCTGATACCTAGTGTGTATCGTCTGCAGAACTGGCCTTTTGACCTTATTTTCACGCTTTTTGCCATTGCACAGAGGCACTAAAGGAAGCTCTTCCTCTTCTGCTTTGGTGGGGTGACCCTGGCTAGCAGCTAAGCACAGCTGCTCGCTCCCTGCCCTATCCCATGAGTTGGGGAGAAAAATAGAAGAAAGGCAAGAAGACTTGTGGATCAAGGTAAAGACAGTTTAGAAACCCAGCACCATACAGGCTGCTAGGAAGAAGATTGACTCCATCCCAGCCAGACCCAACACACCTGCAGAGTTCCTGTCGAAGAAGCTCCACTACAGAGATACGGGAATGGGGGATAATTCAGAATTTAGCAGGGTTATGTGGAACAAAGAAACCTCTTTAACTTGTGACACATGGCTGCTCAAGTGGTTGGGAGACTAGTAGCATTTCTTTATTCTACTTTCAGTTCCTCAACTGTTCTCATTATGAGTAATTATTTCACTATTGTACCCTGAGGTGACCTTTCTTTTCCATTCAGACACTGATGAATGATATCACTGATGGTGATGGTAGATTCATTGGGTGCCCATGTGCTTCACTCTGTTTTATTCTCCAGCAATCAAGTCACTCTTTCATCTCTGGACAAACACATCTTTTCTGTTGGCTGCCATTGCTGCCTGAAGAGTAGAAAGAATCTTATGGATGATCCTCCCTATAAGGTGTTTTTCTGAGTAAGGTTTTCCTTAGGAAGGGATCCAGGATAAATTATAATGTGTTCTTAAATTAAGGTAATTCTTCCCTTTTTTATTGTATTTTGTTCCATAACTGGGACATTGCTTCATGTCCTGGATGTCGCTTTTCATCCTGGGTGTCTAGAATAATTTACGTTTTATTTATGTTAAACAAAATTCTGTTGTCTTTCTGCCTATGAATCAGAGGTACACGAATACCCTCACAGTAAAGGCTGTCGGGGTTGTTTCTTGACTGGTAAGAAAGCACTAAGAAATAGCTAGCTACACCTGGGATGAGAGTCATCTGCCCAGGGCAGCGATGACAGTATCAACTGCAGGGAGAACCTGTGTCCTCGGGATCTGCAGATTAGCCACTCTTACTAAGCGCTATGCCTCAGTGACTTCCAGATGTGATGCAGCACCTGGCAGAGAAGTTCTGCCATAAAACTGTGAATGAGCAGCACAGGAAATAGTGGAATGTATCTGAACTCTCAAGCAAAAAGTTTTGATCTTGGGTGTTTAAATGTCGTTCTCACTCTTGGTTGGAACTTGTCTGTAGATTACGTATCTTGAAGGATTTCCTATTAGTGATAAATAACTTTCCATTTTTAAAGGTTCAGATCATAGCAGCAAGAAGAAGTGGAAAGTCCATTGCAAATACTGCATTAAGGTGGTGAGAGCAGGATTTGAATAGTGTGCATTAAATTCAGCCAAGGGGGCAAATGAGGAGATCCGAAATGAGAAGAACACAAAATATTGAGTACCTGCTGCTTAGCCAAACCATGCTAAGTAAGGCGTAGGATCTCTGGAAAAAACAATGCGTGATCACGTAATTATTGTAACACATGCACAGAATCCCAGCAGAGATCACAGAAACGACACTAAATTTCTGATGTATTTTCTAACTCTTCAATTCTTCATTTTATAATAAGAATTGATGATGTGCGAACATGGCACATCAGGTTGCCTTGCACTGATCTTCATAAGGATGGAACCTTTAGAATGACAACTCTTATCTCTGTCACAGGAGCTAATTAAGTATTAGCAGTGACTGTCCATTGGTTTTCTCTGTAGTATGTGTGATCTGCAGTTACTCTCAAAGGTTTATTTATTTTTTTTTCCATATGATGACCAATGGCATATCCTTTGGCAGATGTTAAGGCCTTCCTCCAAAGTATCTTGCTCAGTATAATATAATCAGATTTTTTGGTTAATTTTTGAAAATGAAGCCATTTGTTCTCTTGCAGCTTTGTTTACGTAAACAGAGAAACCTTTATAGAGGTGATTAATGAAATGCAGAGTGAAGTGAAACCTGTAATGTAGAATGTCAGGCCAAATGGTTGAAAAGTGACAAAGTTTTATGCAATTGAAAGCAGTGTTTTATAATGCAAAGTGCATTGTTGTCCTTGTTTATTAATAAAAGAAAAATATTAATTAATCTATATCTACCTAAATTCATATGTGTGTATGCATTTTTTAAAATTATAACATCTTAATTGGTTCACTTTGGTTTCTTACCATAAAAAAATAATTTATGAGAAAACATGGCACACACATTGCTAAAAATAAAATCCCAAATCTACTCTAAAACCTCAATGAGGTTAATTTTACATTTGTTAGGTTTGGGGGCTAGTGGTCTCTATGAAATATTATGTCTTTCGTACAGTATACGAGAATAGTAGAGGCTAAAGGCAACCCATCATGTGGCTATGCTTTGAGAAATGGAGAAGTGGAAATGAGAATATGGAGTTCCATGTGCATGTGGTTAAATCTCTTGCCTTTCAGAAAGCAGAAGACAAAACAAAACCCCTGAAGCATAATCTTAGCACTTCATAGGTGCTAAACTTTAAATTTTGGAAATTTTAAATTAAACTCATGGGGTTTTTGTTCCCTTTATGTTCTTCATCATAAAAAAATTCAGATATCAGGAAAAGGAATTTCAGTAAATAATTCTGCTAAAAATGAATAGAGGTTAAAGGCAACATAAAATACAACACAGTGAGAAATCAGCCAGTAAATTGAAAATTAAAATTTGTTTCATTGTCAGAGCAATGCTATCTTGGAGATATTAGTGGAGGGGAAAATTCATGAAAATGTACTTATTAAAGTAGGAGTGTGACATAAAAACACAAAGAGAACATATTAAGGCAGTAGTTTAGACTTTTTTATTTTGTATACTGTAAACAAAACATTGCTCTATTTTATGGTCTCTGGCAACACTGGGAGAACTCTAGAACAACTCTCAAGTCTAAAATAATTTATTTTTTCGTTGTAAATATATTTGTGGGAAGATCAGAAGATTGTTGTGTGTGAATGTACAGTTATACTATAAAAGTGGTATGCTTCACACATGACAGAGAACTGATACTTAAATTCATAAAAAGGGAATTGCGGTTTGTTTTTAGCTATGCATTGATGACATGTATTTACATCCTGAAATTAGTTTTTATTGAGAATAGGTAGGATAGTTTTCATAACTGTCTATATTCAATACATTAATTGTTTATGTTTTATGTCACATTATCTTTCATGTTTTTAAGGAGTACAAAGCAGAGCAAAAGTGGCATATACAGGAGTGAGTTAATTTTTTTAAGCATGCTAACTGAAGCAGGTATAATCTGATTTGAAGTTGAGAGAACATCTAGCTTGATTGGTGTAAACATGGAATAAAATAATTGACTTGCTGACTTATTATTTTTGTAAAACACGTCGATGTCATTCTCTGTGCCAGCCTGTGACTCTAGAGGCTCTGTATTACTTGGAGTGTGCTTACGTGCACGATGGAGTACGGAGCAGGAGATGGAGTACGGAGCAGG
>NW_010135889.1:14650-51840 GCF_000699245.1 Pterocles gutturalis
ATGGATGGCTCCAGGTTAGGAGGGCGGTGCTCTGTCTCAGCTGTGATGCACACAGCCTGCCTCAAGCACAGAAGGAACCAGCATTTCCTGCTATATGAATTTGTAGATATTCTTTCTAAGATTCTAAATAATCTCTTAAATTGTATTCAAAAGTTTTTGCAGTAAATCAAAGGGTGACCTCAAGTGTTTTTTTTTTTTTTTTTTTTTTTTTTTGTTGGGGAAATTGGGAAGATGGAAAAGTATATTTAGCATTTATATACAAATTAAATAATGGTATGTATTTTCCATTTATCCTGTATCATATCAGTGTAAAATAGGTTGTTTGAACACAATGTGACCATTGTGGCAGTTGGGGAAATGGAAGGCTAAATAGCTGTGTTTCATGGGCCTTTCTGTCTTGGCAACAAACCGATCACTTTGCCAGGTCACAATGTAAATGACAGAAAAAAGAAATTCCATTTCACTTCTTTGTTCATTAAATTGTGTTGATTTTTCTCAAACAGAATTGTGAAACTCGTAATTTTGCTGCTTGATTTTACAAAGTCCTGGAGTTGGCAAGATGTGCTTCTGACCTCGTGGTGATTACCTGCCCTGCCTGTGTACGATGTTACTAACTTGCACATTGGATTACTTTCCCTGTCTTTTTTCTGCTTAGTGATTGAAAATTCTGAATTGGTGTAGGAGACGTCATCTCTCAAAAGCTCTTGAATAAGTGACAGGGAAAGAAGGAAAACAATTACAACATTTCGAAGTGTAAAATGCTAAATATCACTCTTTTCTTAACAGCATCTAAGTATCTCTTAATGTTTTCATGATAGCTAGGGAGTTTTTAAAAAGAAAACTCTCCTTCACAACATCGGACAGCCCCTTAGGTATCCTGTTAGGAAAAAGAAGTGGACAAGATGGGCTTTAGATACCATTGTTGGCTTGAATCTTCTTCCTTTTACTGACAAACACACATAAAGGGAAGGTAAGAGAAAACAAGAGATAAGATATATATCTTTGTATTGATTTTTATTTGCAACTCACTGCTGGAGGAACACGGGCAGAGCCTGAAGTCTTGCTAGCCTGAAGGAGTGAAGTCATTGCTTGTTGCTGTCTTCTTCCCCCTTGGCTCATGGAGGTGCTGCAGCCATGGGGCTGTGCCTGTGAAAGAATCTGATCCGGTGGTGGCCATAGGAAGGAAGGGAAAAGCCGAAGAAGGACTGTTGGGACAAGTTTTGAGTCGTGCCTTCTAGGTTTTTTTCTGCAATTTACGAGTAGCTGCTTGAGATGTGTTTTTAAAAATTTTGGTCTAGTTGGGATATTTCTTAGGATCAGGCCAATGAATGGTTGTTACTATTGGTTTGGTTATTGGGCTGCAGGAGATGAGGGGATGGCAAATTGACTTTCTGGCAAATGATGACTAAATAAATAATCATACGCATAGCCCATTCTTCAATTGGTATTTTTTCCCATCATTTAAGGCTAATTTCTTCCATTCTAATTAGTTTACCATTCAGCATTGACACACTGTCCTTTGGTGACAGCAGTATTTTTTGAAATCAAAGGTTTTTTTCAGTTGCTAATTCACTTTCTCTGCCTCTTTTATCTTTTTCTGTCAATATTAGTTGTTCTAAGATATTTGACATTTCAAGAGTCCCTATAGTAATTCAGTATGCAAGATTGCTGATTTATTGCAAAAGTAGGATTCCTTCTTGTTCAACATCTTCATAACCTGAGTTTATTAGGAATGAAGCACAGTGACAGGCCTGCGGAGACTTCAAGAAGCACATTTCCAATACAATATAACCCAGCTGGCGTCTTACCTTGAAGTCTTGACAGACTCTTTTGTAAAACAGTGTTAAACGTAGAAAACTTTGTTTTTTTCTTTTAACCCACAGTTACCGTTGTGGCATTAGCCTCCTATTCAAGGAAGAGAAAACCATGATTGCAGTGGTGTAAAATGACCTTTTCACCCTTGAGAATTCCTTCTTTTTACATTGGTATATGTAAATGAAAAGGAATAATAAAAGAATGTATACGTTAATCATATATAGTGTAATAATTGCTTACTGAAAGCGGTGTTAATTATTTTCTGGTTTTCATTTCGTATTATAAAATTTTTCAAAGCAAGTATAAATACATTTTAGTGTCACTAAAAGCAATCCATAGAAATAAGTTGATTCAACCAAACAATTAGAGGGGAATAACTGTGCTGATTAATTTATTAATGATAACTCCTGAATATTCTACTTACCATTGCCATTATTTCTAATTAGTCTTCTGTATTAGGTTTGTATTGAAAGATCAATATGTCTGCATGTGAACATTAAATTATCATGAAAATGAAGAATGACTTGTTATTGTAGGACAGAATAGAAACTTCTTACCTTATTTAAAATAATAATGCTGATGAAACAATAGTCACTATTTCACACAGTTAAGAATGTTTTTTATGTGACATTTTAGACTTTTTCTTCAGAAAAAAATTAAAAATTGCTGTTACTGGTCAGTTCTAGTCAGAGTATATCAAGCTGTCTTAAACTTAATTTGCCATGCATCCTAATAGTTTGTAGTTACAATGTTCAGTCATAGATTTTAAAGCTATGGGGAGCTCTTCGTGAAGAGGAGTCATTAGGATCATATGGTCTACCTTCCGTACAACAGATTGTAGAGTTTTTGTAGTGGTCTGTGTTAAAAACTTTGGCTGTGAGAGCTAGTCAGAAATACCTGGTCTGCTATACCTTACCCTTATTTTTGGACTTAGTGGTTTGGCGACTAGCAGGGTTTGTCTGCTTTTGTTGTAAAACTGAAAAGAAATGTTGATGATAGCTAGTAGTCATGCTATTATCAGTACACATCACATGATTTCTTGTCTTCCAAATGTATATTAGTGTGTGCACATAGTTTTTCAAATTTTCAGTCAATAGGAAAAGTTGTGAAACATACTCTTTCATAGAATTTATCCAGAGTGCATCTGGATAAAATTTCCTGGGCGTGTTTAATTCCTCTACTTATTTTATACCCCAGGGTTGAATGACTTTCCATGATGGGACAACTGTAGGAACGGTAACTCTCTTGTTTTCTGTTAGAAAGGAAGGCATATTTTATGTATCAGTTCATTGCAATCTCTTAGATAACTCCTCTGAGCTTCTGTGAACTGAAGAAGTGGAAATGCCTGTGCGATGTCCATGGACATCAAGATGATGAATTTACCCTTTATTACAGTATGCTTTGAAAATATTAAAAATAATTTAAAAATTCAAGTATCCAGTCCATTTGTTGATACTTTTGGTAAATCCTTCAAAAAGCAAATGCCAGTGATGCTGTGTTCACTGTGTCACCTAGTGCCAGCTTGTTCTGTATTAAACAAAGAAGAATCAATGGCATCTGTCAGAAACCACCTGTCATGTTGCTTGATATAGTTGCTTGTTAGTTGCGTGTTTTGTTTTAGGTAAGAACAATTACAGGAACTGTGTTTGCACATTTAAGCAGGAATATTTATTACCCTATTTAGTTTTTTTATACAGCTAGGACAATTTGTAGTAAGTTCCAGCAATCACAGAAATGGAACACGCATAGATTTTGCTGTTTCAGCTTTTCAGGTGACAAATCTGAATTGATAATTTGTCTCTCTTTTGGACAGTATTTACGTAAATGAAAATCATAATTAATTTTTCTTTACACTAGTATTTATCTATTATTTAGCAAAATGGCAAATCCTATTTGTGCGGAAGCTGCTTTGAATCCTCATTCAGCTGTTTGCTTTTGTAAACTGCATGAAGAATTGTAAAGGAGTGGGCAGTGTAATGAATGATGACACATCAAAATGTAATATAAGAAGTGGAGCTGATGTTTGTGGAATGAGCCATTTCTGTTTGAAATAGAATCAAAACAACACTGACACTAGCAATAAAAAATTAATGTGCTACTTTGCCTCGACCAGCCGTGCTTAAATGTAGTAGGGTGAATAATCTCTGAAATTGCCAAGAGTACTCACAGTTTTAGGAATGTATGTAAAAATATGCAAAAAATTATCTTCTGACATACACCTAACCACTGCTATGCAACCAGGTATTTGTTCCAAATGTAGCTCCTTGCATGGCTACGTTTGGGCACCAGCATGCACACAGAAGTGTCTTAGCATGAAGAAACAGGAGATACAGCTTGTCATAATACAAAAGCTAGTCAGAGAGGTTCCTAAACTCTGAGAGTCGTCAGAGATACAGTGTACTCACCTTATGAGTACCTGTGGCTTTGAGTCTGTCATAAAACACAGCAAATGTGGCTATATTTAGTTTAAAACATCTTACATTTTTATAAGGGAATGAGAGAAGGTGGTCAGAGTACAAGCCCAGACAACAGAAGATCATTTCATAGTATCATAAGATCATGCAGGTTGGAAGGGATCTCTTGAGGTCATCTAGAGGTCCTGCTCAAAGCAAGCGCAAATAGATGAAGTTGTTTAGGAACTTGTTGAATTTTGAACCTCTCCAGAGACTGAGATTCCACAATCTGTCTGGGCAACCTCTTCTGGTACGGGACCACCCTCAAAATACAAGATGTTTTCTTTACACGTAGTTGGAATTTCCCATGTTCCAAGTTGTCTGCAACCTCTTTACCTATACCTGTGCATCTCCAAGAAGAGTCTGACTCCATCTTTTCTGTGCCCCCCACCTTCTCCACACAGCCAGTCATCTCATCCCATGAGACAATCTGGTAATTCAGGCACGTTCGCACTGACCTCCTTGTCCTTGGAAATGGCTTCCAGTAGGATTTGCTCTATAAACTTCCTCCAAGGATGTTTGAGACTCACATCCCCTACAAGAATTAGGTGAGAAGTCTGATAGGACATTCCTGATCCCGGCTGTTGAACCTGTGATACTATGCAGAAAGCCGCAGAGGCTGGCAGGAAGGCAATCTGGAGAGCCTGGCTCTGTAGCCCTACAGGTACAGACTTCATCTGGGAGTATAAAAAGGTTTGGATTTCCATTCCATTACTTTAATTTCTGGTTGGACATGCTATTATCTGAAAGATCAATACCATGTTTATAAAAAGAATGAATTAATTCCATTAGGTTCTGACTTCTCTAAGAGTATTCTGTGAAAAGACAATTCATGGTACTATGGCACATAAGTTGAAATGTGTGGAGACGCCTCAGCCAGGTTCCCAAATTCATGGAAAAGACGGAAGTTGAGAAGAGCAATGTCCTTGACCTTCTGTTGGCTAGATAGATACAGTTTCTTGGTCAGTTTTTCAAGTGTCTGGATTCTGTTTTGAGGATACTTAACTTCATTAACTGTACTTAGTGCATAATTGATACATTTTAAATAGTTTTCCTGGGGTACTTTTCAGCCTTGTAAGAATGCAGCACAGTAGTCACTAAATCTTCCCATTAGTCCTTGCCTGGGCGGAGACTTGTGTAAAGTTAAGCGTGTTGATAAACATTTGCACTCTCTTGAGCATGACCTTCACCTTATTTGAAAACAGAGCTCTCCAGCTTGCTCTTGCTGTATGTATGGACTTTAACATAAAAGTGGTGGTAGGGAGTTGTCTGGGGCTTCTATGTGCTGTCATAACGCAGACAAATAATGTTTGTTGTTGGAAAGCTGACTAGGCAGTTACTCTGTTTCTTGAAGGCTGATTTAGACTTGCCTTAAGACCTTACAGTATCCACAATGAGCTGATTTATATTTAAAGTGCTATATAATTTTTAAATAGTCATTGACATTCCAACCAGAATATATTTTTGGATAGTTATTGTGGACATGACTATTTAAGATAAAATATGTTAATTGTAACAGTGTCATCACGGATGCTGCTATTCTGCTCCATTTTGTAGAAAACAGCTTACATTTCCTGTCTACTTCAAATTTCACAACAGAAAAGACTACATTCCCCATTCCACAGATATGTTTGCATATCATACTTTTATTAAAAAAATATTAGTTGACCATCTTCTGTAGTAATTCTCTTAACTTTCTCTTAACTAGTATTTAGGACAGTGGTTAGCATTTTCCAAATGTTTTTAATGACACTTAAACACATTTAAACTTTAAGTGCTCCTTTTATGGGAGTTTGAGTTGAACTTTGAGGTTGTTAAGTAACTGCCAATAAATACAATTATTATCTGGTTTTTTAGTATTTTTTAATTATGGCTTATGGAACAAATATCCTGTTTTGTTTAAAGAAAGTCTGAGTACACAATAATATTCTTCCTGCTCTGATAATACCTATAATTAATGATACAATGATTACAGGAATTTTGATACTCATTTGTGGTTTCACTAACTAGTTTGTGTAGTGTTTGTAATGAAGTCTCTTCATTTACATCCTGAAATCATGCAGAGGAAGAATACAAGACCTCACAATTAGAGTATTATTAGTATTGATCAGTTTGACCACACTGCTGTGTCATCTCTGGCTGACTTAATGTCAATTTTGAGTCATAGTCTTCTGGGTTTTTGTCAGGCTTTTTAGCAAATTAGAAGTTCTGAAGCATCTTTGTTAGGCATTCTATTGTGTTCAGTTTAATTAAATGTGAAAAAGAGAATTGTCTTTTTATTTTATACTGTTCCATCATTTTTAAGACTAGATACTGAATTGCTAATCTGTTCTAGAGGTTCTTACGTTGTCCTCACCAACACAGTGTCTTTAGTCTTTCAGTCATGCATTAAATGATGTGACTAACATCTGTTAACGTTTGGTTTGTTATCTCATGTTCTCTCCCTGGGGGAGGAATTTCGTATGCTGTTAGTGGGGTTTATTTTAACATAATGGGTTTTTTAACATATGTATGTTTCTTTCTGTTCATATTAGAAGAGGTGAGATCAGTACACTTTGTGGCTAGGACAAAAGACAGGGTGGTTTAGGAGTCGAGGATCGTTGTTGAAAAGCTCTGCCTCCTTTCACGTCAATTAAAACTATTATTATGCCCGAGGACTGAAATTGTTGACCATGATCTTTATCTTGGACATGTTGGTCACAAGATGCTCAGCATTTTGAGCATAAGAAATGAAACTTTCCACTCAACGCTCTTTTCTGTTAAAAATCAATGCAGAGAGAAGAAAATGAAGCTTCAGCCCTGATGGTGGAAAAATGTAGATGGGAATTTGGTAATGGCTGATAGCTTCTTGCTGAGAAATTTTACACTACTGTGGTTGAGATAAACAGTGATAATGGCAGCTGATAAGTATGGGCACCCATAAAGATGACATGGAATCTCCTCACAAGCTAGGAAAGGAGAAAACCTCTGTAGGTGCTGTATGGTAGGCCACTGTTGGGAGGAATTCCAAGAGAATTCTTAAATATTTGGCTGAGTTGACAGTTTGAGGATATATATGTTCAACAAAATAGAGATACAAACATTTCAAAGTGGTCTCTTCTGCCCATTCACTTCATCTTGTTCAGCTTCCACCAGCTGTTCTTCATTCCTGAAGAGATCTTGTTCAAGTACCGAAACCCTGTTATCATGACAAGTGATAAAAATCAGCACATCCAGATGCTAAGCTGGGCTTTGAAGCATTACAGAAAAATTAGGCAAGATTTCTAAAGCCGTGATCAGTGTAACTCGTGTGCTTATTTGCAAAGATATAAATACATTTTATTTATAGATTGCCATTTCATTGAAATCAAAAGAGCCTGCTGCTTCCTTATGGGAACAGTGGAAGAAGGCAGAGCACTTCCATCCCTGCTTTCTGTTCTAAGAACATTTTGCAAATCAGTGTTATTCTGCAGCATTGTATTAGCATTAAAAACCATTCTGTGTAGTTAATTAGGTAGTAATTTTATGTGCTTTTTATAGGTCAATCTAGAACATTTTTATTTTGTACACAGATGAAGTTGCTTCCACACTTCTGTTTTCTAGGTGTTTCTCTTCCAGGTGTGATCTCTTCTTTGAGCTGCATTATAAGCCTCTGTATACAAGTTCTCCAGAAAGCAGAATGGTCTTTTTTCTCATAAGTTGGAAGAATTTGCTATTTTCTCCTTCTGAAGCTCACTAATTTTATATTTTTATAGTTTAATCTAGTCTTATTGAATGTAGCCTTTTTTTTCCCCACAGTGCTACTTTTTTTAGTCACTGCAGTCAATGAGATAATATTGCAATATTTTTAGCATTGCTTGTATTACAGAGACATTGAAACAAAATAATTTTAAACAAACTGAAAAACTGACTTCTATAGTTTTAGCTATGCAAACTACAGAGATTTGTTTGACAATACATGGACAAAACGGACACATAAAGCCCCTATATATTTTTAGATAATGATAGTTGTTATTTAAATATCAACTGCATAGTATACATTTGAAAAAACTTTAAATTTGTGTAGTGGCGTTGTATTAACTTAAAATATACCCTGTACATACAATTCAACTTTTATTTTTTCAGTGCATGTTATGATTTACCCTTGTTAAAAATGTTTCAGTAAGTGTAAAAAATACTAACGTAATGTTCTTTTCAGATAGATCTCATTTTTCATTTAGATAGTTGCTAATAATATATAATTAAGACATAACAGGCAATGGCTTATCTCATAGGGGAGTGATCAATTGAAAAAGGCTGCATGTTTGGGTTCATACATGAGGAAGAGTGGTTAAGTAGATTTTTAAGTCAGAGGAGGGACCATTATGATCTGACTTAATCCATCACAATGCCATCTCCTTGAGCCATTATTGTGTCAAGCTCAAGAAAATGAGATTGAAATAGAACATATTTAGAAACACATCCAATATTAACTTAATGCTGTGGAGTTTCACTACTATTGTGGGTAAAGTGTTTCAATATTTAAAAAACCTCACCTTTTAAAATTCGCATTTTTGTTCTAATCTTTTTTCCCCTCCAACTTCTATTCCTTGAGAATAGATTTTTCAGTCTATATCAATACCGACCTTTGATATATGTTAGGAAACAAAACCAGGCTTCCAAGCCAGATGGTACTTGTACTCACTGTGCAGACCAATATTGTCTTCTCATTCATAGCTGTTTTTTCTGCATCAAGATGACTGCTTGGTTCAGCCGTAATGGGCCTGGATGCAAACTAATCTGTGTACACTTTGAATGATCAAGGAGATGGAGTGCCAATGTGGAAAAGAAAGTGAACCACCTCCACAGTCAAAACACTCTTTAACAGTGTCTGTGTCTCCTGTGTATATAGAAATTGATAAGATGTAAATCTTAAAAATTAAAAATCTTGAACTCATGTCTCACTGACACTTCCACAGTCCTCGTGCCCATCTTTTCTGCACTCTTTAATATTGCAATTTTGCTGGTCACTCCTTTCAACCTTCTCTTGTTGTACATTGTTTGGAAAGAAAGATTTAAGTATATTTTTGAATGGTATACCCTGTTCCTGAATTTTGGGATTCAACTTAGATCATTCTTCTCCTTATAGTTGATGTCTCTTTTGAGGGGGAAAAAAATAGTATTGTTTTCTGTATGAAAAAATTGATACTAAAAGAAAGGCTCAGTTTCAAAATGTGTTGTTTCTGCAGCTGGAACAAGCACATCCCTGGACGGGTTCAAGAAACGTGTAGATGTGGTGCTTAGGGACATGGGTTAGTGGGTTGGGTGGTGTTGGGTTGGACTTGATGATCCTTGAGGTCTTTTCCAACCTCTATGATTCTATGATCTGCCCCTCTGTGCATTTGCTGTTCTCCATCAGGGTTACTTCTTCAAGTAAGAAGTCAGCTGTGAATGTGAATCTTGAGATCTTGGGGGAACAGGCGAGATAAGTTAAAAAAAAGTCTGTAATATTTGATATAGGCAAGCAGTGCCACAGATAGGTCTGGCAGGGCTGTTATAGGTGAACCTTCTCTGACCTTGGTGAATAGGGATCATCTCTATTAGTAAGATTCCATTATGCTTTCCAAGATGCTGTTTCCCAAAAGTATTAAACAGTTTTAAATTTTGTTTCTCAGTTAATACAAGAGTTTAAACTGTAGCAGAGAGTGTCCAGTACCTACACAGGACTAATGCTTTTTTTGGGGAATGAGTATGAGAAAAGTTTTAAAAGCGGTCACAGATATTCTATACCTTGTTTTAAGGCTAGAAGGTCCAGATTAGACTTTCTACTAATATTTGTATTCAGACCAAATAGTCTGAATAGAAAGGGCTTTAGAAAGTAGTTTTCTGTTTCTGTTGACTAAAGTTGTATTTTCATTAACTGAGATGCTAGGATTGCCTCTAAAAATGTGAATTTAAATATATTTGTGAGTCAAAAAGTAATAATAAAATTACTAATTAGTTGGGCCTCATGGATTTTGTTCTAAACTATTTTAAGAGTTGAGGAAATCTGATGGAATCTCTTTTCTGAATGTGGTCTTAGAGAAGCCTAGAATAGAGCAAACACAGAATCCCCCTGGAGGTGCCATGGGTGGAAGAAGAGTGAAAGTATTAGAAGTGAACGAGCCCACTTTAATTCCCAGAAACATAATGGATGAAATAAGCAAAGTTCTTGTAAGTATCTAGAAGACAATGAATAACAGACAACGCGTATTTATCAAGAACAAATCATGCCAAAAAACCCAATTTAATTCTGCAACAGGTATCAGGTTCTGCAGACAGAAAAGTGGCAATAGATAACATATCTTGACTTGAGGAAGGCTTTAATATGCAGAACATATTCCTACGCAAGCCAGGGCAGGTGATACAGAGAAAAATGCTGTAGAATAATAATACATTCCCTTGAGTAAGAGTCAGAAAGTTTTACTTAGTATCTATGGATAGTTTTCTGTCTAAATGAAAAGATGTACCAAATAAAACTTTGCTGAAGTTGTCAAGCACATTCGCTAATGTCCAGAATGATGGAATAGGCTGCACTTAGAAGAATATTAAAAAAGAGATTTAAAATTATTTTGACAAATTAGGGATATGGTCTAAAATTATTGAATGATATTCAACAAGGACGTTATTCAGTAAGTACTATGCTTAGATGTAATCATACACTTAAATTGAAATTAGCAACTGAGTAGGTAGCAATTCCCAAGTGCAATATCTAGGCTCTAAACTGCCTCTTGTGCTGAACATGAACTTTAATTGTCCATGTTGTTATGGAAAGGGTATTTGCCATCATAGGTTGCATAAACATTACTATGTCCTACAAAACCGTGCAGCAATCCTTCAGTTCTAATGAGCACCAGTAAATGCGCAGCTGGAATGTGTCCAGTTTTGAAAAGTGCAGCTCAAAACAGTGGTGGAATAGTTGACAGCTGTCCAGGTGAGATCTCTAGAAAACATGCTGTGAGGAGATGCTTGTATTGGGCTTGTGTGGTGGGGTTTTGGTAGCAGGAGGGTGTGGAGGGGAGGGCTACGGGGGTGGCTCCTGTGAGAAGCTGCTGGAAGCTTCCTCAGCTCCAAGTCAGACCCACCTCAGGCCAAGGCCGAGCCAGCCAGTGACAGTGGTAGCACCTCAGTGATAACATGGTTAAGAGGGGAAAATACACCTGCTGAGAACCTGCAGCAGAGAGAGAGAGGAGTGGGATGTGAGAGGAAGAACTATGCAGACACCACGATCAGTGAAGAAGGAGGGTGAGGAGGTGCCAGAGCAGCCCATGGTGAGATGGCAGCTGTGCCCATTGCAGCCATGGAGGTGACAGTGGAGAAGAGATCCACCTGCAGCCCCTGGAGGACCCCACGCTAGAGCAGGTGGAGCACCCCAAAGGAGACTGTGACTCTGGGGGAAACTCACACTGGAGCCATCTGTGCCTGAAGGACTGCACCCCATGGAAGGGACCCACGCTGGAGCAGTTTGTGAAGAACTGCAACCCATGGGAATGACTCACGTTGGAGAAGTTCATGGAGGACTAGCTCCTGTGGGAGGGACCCCACACTGCAGCAGGTGAAGAGTTCTCCACGTCAGGAGGAAGGAGCAGCAGAAACAACCCATGATGAACTGACCACCACTCCCACTCCCTGTCCCTCTGCGCCACTCGGGGAGGAGGCAGAGAAACTTGGGAATGAAGCTGATCCTGGGAAGAAGATGTTTTTAAGATTTGGTTCTATTTCTCATTATACTACTCTGATTTGTTTTGTAATAAATTAAATTAATTTCCCCCAGTTGAGGCCATTTTGTCCATGGCCATAACTGTTGGGCGATCCCTCTCTGTCCTTGTCTTGACCCCTGAGCTTTCTGTTATATTTTCTTCTCCCCATTTATGGTAGGTTAACCTTGGCTGGATGCCAGGTGCCCACAAGGCCCCTCTATCACTCCCCCTTCAGCAAAATAAAGGGGGAGAATAAGACGAAAACTCATGGGTCAAGATAAAAGCAGTTTAATTAAAGCAAAGGCCAAGGCCACGCACAGAAACAAAAAGTAAACAAAGATGTTATTCTCTACTTCCCCTCAGTAAGAAAGGTCCAGCCACTTCCTGGGAAAGCAGAGCTTCAGTCTGTGTAGTGGCTGCTCCTGGAGACAAACACAGTAACAAATATCCCTCTCCTCCTCCTCCCTGCCCTTGGCTTTTATGGCTGAGCTGATGTCACATGGTACGGAACAGCCAATCCGGGTCAGCTGTCCCGGCTCCGCCCCCTCCCAAGCTGTGTTATAAACACCCTGCTGGCTGCCAGTGTCACACTCAGCACTGTCAGGGTTGCTGTAGGGATATAAACCCAATACACTATTCCCCCATGGTGGGGTGGGTAGGAGTGAGCAAGTGGCCACATGGTGCTTATTGTTGTCTGGGCCTGAACCACGACAATGCTGAACACTTTTGATGTGCTTTAGGACAGAAGACTGAGGAGAACCTTAAGATTTTCAAAGAAATTAAAAGCTGCTGTACTTTGTGCCCACAGTAGATGATGGGATGAGAAGTATTGAGCTTAAATTGCAGCTGGAGAGATTCAGGCAAGATGTAAGATAGTAAGTCTAATTTTTATCACGCGTTAAGCTATTTCATGTACTGCTTTCTCATTTGCCCCTCACATGTGACACTGTGTGTTGATCTTCTGCTTGGGATAGACAATAATGAATGAGAATAACCATGCCTGCAATGTCATAAGCTCATACTTCTATCAGCAGTATTTTCTGCAGTTTTGAAAACTCTACTCCCTGTGCTGATTTTGGGTAGGTTTTACATGCATAAAGTACATTTTTTTCTTTCTTGTTATCTCTTTAAGCAAAAATGCATGTACCTCCTTCCTCAGGTGAAAGGGGGTAGTGTTTTCCTTACAAAACAGCAGTGTGCAGATTCTCTAATTTATGAACCTGAGAATCATTTAAACTTGTTTTCTGCAGATTGCCTTTAATTCTCATTTCTGCTGTTAGTTTGGATTTAAGAAAATGCTGAATTTACAGAATTTAGTTTCATACTCCTGGTTATAAATGCATACAAGTGTTTTAGCTCTGTAAAATCTGTTAACTAGTGAGTTTGTCAAGGTGGTTTAGCATATGCTACATTGTAAATCACAGGACTATTGTCTGGGCTGGTTTTGATGTCACTTTGTGTTTACTGATTTTCATTTACATATAGTGTCTTAACGAATGGCAGTTCTATTCATTTTAAATACATGCTAATTGCAAATAGACATGAATGAATGCTTATAATTAGCTGGGAATGAGAACAATGAGTGTCTGCATTACAATAAAAACCTAGGAGTTAAATGATCATCCAAAGCTGTGATTCAGAATTCTGTAATTAAACATTTAGAACCTCTCTTCCCAGAAGAGTTTGAATAATGTGTTTATGAAGTATGATGCTTCACAAAGGTATTTCTAAAGGTTGCATTCTGTTTGTGCCTCTAGTACAGGTGTAGTTTTGCTGGTGGAAGAATGTGAGATCCGAGGGACCTGAAGTTCCTTTTTTCTACACCTGCCTTCCCCCTACAAGTGCCTTTAACCTATTACAGCCAATCCCAAGTTTCTGGGATCCAACACTGATCACTCTTACAAAGAAGCAGTGAGTGTTCCAGATAACATGTATGTCAGGGAGAGAGTTCTGGTTTCTTGACTGGTTCCTAAATTTATTCCAAAGAAACAGAAAACACAGGGGGTAAACATCATGTTCTCCTTTATAATGCCATGTAAGAGACATTACATCCTTTCAGGAAGTTCAGGTGTTGAGTCAACGTTGAAGTGTTAATTGTTGAGACAATACTGTAGTTTTATTTACTTAGAGCACAATGTTTAATTGTACACTTAACATTTTCATTGGTGTTTAAAGGCTACCAACCTAGACACCTGATTTTGCCTCTGCTGCTTGACTAGGAAAGTTAGTCTTAGGAAAAAACAGAAGAAAGCAAAGTTGGACAGAAAACTGTAAGGCTGCTATGGTTTCAGGAAGAAAGTAATCACATGACTGAAGTTTTTCATCACTTCTGGGAGAGAATTTTGATTTTTACAGAAATGTTGGTACTACTTTCAGCAAGCACTGTGATGTGTTTTTGAACCAGAAGAAGAATGAAATTAAATGTTTGAACAACTTCTATTGATTTAGACTGGAATTTATGTAAGACCTCAGAGGTTAGATAGTTTGCTCAGAGGAATAGTTACACTTGTGTGTGAGTAGTTCTCCTGTGAAACCCAATTAAATGAGTGTAAATAAACACAGAATTTACTAAATAGTAATGCAATTTTTGTTTGGTTATGGTCTCTCATTTTTTGGATTCCAGAGTTCTTTCCTGGAGCCTATTTAGAAAACAGATATTTTGCTTTCTATTGAGCAATGGCAATAATAAGATTCTCATTTCATTCATCCTTCTACAATGCAGAGAGAGATTAAATTAAAGATTTTTTTTCACTATTAAGCCAATTTGCTGAATAATCTGTAAAAAGACACTAAAGGGACTTAATACCCAAAGAGAAGATGAATACATGAGGTCACTACAGCCTTGAAATTTAATACAGCCTGATTCATCAACCTGTATTATACTCTGGAATATCATCCCAAAACATCACACTTTAAGTTTGGGTGTAGCTGCATAAAACCACAACTCACTCAACCAGGAGGTGTCTCAGATTCTGCCACTGGCCACTGCAAAGGCTCATATATGGCAGGAGAGTGGCAGGAGTTAGTGAAAATTAATCAAAATGAGATTGTTCTAGCTTTTAAAACTATTGGTATTCTCAGCCAAAACAAAGCTAAGGAATTGTGATCAGAGCCCCTTACCATCTTAGTTTGAAAGGAATAATTTTAATTAATTTTTATAGTGGATCACTTAAGCTTTTAAGCTTCTGCTTAGTGTGCAATTTGCGATATGGAAGCTGTTTGAAAGAATATTAGTTCTGGGCCAAAAAAAATCAAAATTGTTAAATATTAATCTCACCAATGTGTTCTGAAAAAGTTTTTATTTCTCTGTTTAAAGTGGTATTTCCTTCATCAGTTAGACCAGATAAGTTGGTTTCTGTTTGGAATGTTTTTACCAAAACAGTTCCTATTTTAAGACAGGTATATTCTTTGAACATCAGTTTTAAAACCTTAAAAGTTGAAACGAACTGTAGAGTGAGTGGAGTGTATGCAAATTTGTCAGTAATTGCAAGTCTGGCTATGTTCATAGTATTGGATTTGTTCATCTCCTGACACTAATGCCTAGTCACTAGGTAAAAATAATTGCGAACAAATAAAATACTCCAGTTTAATTGGCATCTCTGCTAAAGCATTAGAATCACTTTTCTTGCTAGTTGGATAAGAAATAAAATGATAATTTTTGTGGAAACTTTTAAATAAACTCCTTAGACGATGAGAGTCTTACACAATGATGAGTACAAGACAAGGGGGCTCAGAAAAAGATTCAGAAAAATTTGGTGAGTTCCAAATATTGCCTAACTTTAATATCTTTAAAGTAAAGATGCAAATAGAAAATGAACCCCAACAGAGTACTGATCAAAGGAGACAGGTAGACAGAAATAGCAAAAAAAAAAAAAAGATATATTTTATTTCTTAGTGGAACATTGAGGCTTATAAAACCAATGGAAAAGAATATTCCACTGTTGTAAACGTTGTTACTATAATGGGTTATGCAGACAGTTTGTAATAATATTCTGTATTTGATTCTAACTGTTTGATGCATAAAATGAATCACCAGGCAACATCTGTTTTTAAAGAAAACCACTTGTGCTTTCTTTCAGTAGCATATGAACTGGGCATTGCATCCACCTCAAATATCTCATGTAAATAGAGAGATTATATCACAGATAGATGAGATTATATCACAGTGATTTCCCAGATAGAAACTAATAAATTCTGTAGAATATATAAGTAGCGAATTAAAAGTGAGATAAAAGTATTCCCCTTTATATTTTTAGTCAATTAATTATATTCTCAGAAAAACCACAGTATTTTATGCTTTATTCTCATAACAGAAGGTCCTAAGAATGTTGGAATTATTCCCTCATAAGTATTAAAAATTTTTCTTTAATAATAATAATATAATTTCCACCTGTCAGGATTTATGCGAACAGCAGCAGCAAATCAGCAAAAATGAATGATTTCTTGATAAATTGGCTGTTAAACGTGGCCATATCTAAAATATATGTAATTACATTTTTTATTCTTTAACGAGAAGATGGCACAGCAAAGTGTGTCAGTAAGAATAACACTTTCCTAGATTAAAAAAACTCTTTGAAAGTATTGTCGCAAAATTCGCATGGAACAATAGCCTCTGCGTTACTGTTGTATTTTTCATTTATTTTTTTTCTCCTGCTTTTTTCATTTCCTGTTTAAGTCTTAGATTCTAGTCTTGTTTTCATAGCAGAAGCTGTGTTGTGTTTCTTTTTTGGTAGGGAACCTGTGTTTTTCATGCTGTTTAGTAAACCTGCCTTACTGATGAACAAGAAGAATGAATTAATGGCATTTGTTATTTCTGTTCTTTCCTCTGCAAGCAATCCTTCTCTAGGATTGCCTGCACTCTGGAAGAAATCTGAATCCATTTCATGCTCTTAGATGTCACAGCCTGAGCAATACGAACTTACTATCGTCTGCTGTGTAGTTAACGAGCTCTTTAGTGTATATGATTTCCATCTGGTGAATATACTATAGATAATAACCTTATATAATCCTTATTTAACAGGCAAAATGACATACCAAGACCCAAGTGGTTACTAATGCATTTCAAATTAATTATAGAGTCAAAATGAATTTTTATTTAATTCACCTGTTAGCAGCTGAGCCCAGGGTTGTGTCTTTCGCTAGAGCAGCTGGTGACAGTGCAAGCGTCTAGGCAAGGACTTGCTGCAGGAGGTGCTTGGAATGCCATCTGCTGTTGAAGAAGCAAAAAAACCACGTCAACAGCTCGCAAAAACTTGCCTTCTTGTAGTACTTTGTTCTAAAATGAAACTATTTATATTGTTACATCTGTACAGTTATTACTTGTGAGGCCATCTTTTTAAACGTTCTACAAAAAAAAAATATAGAATTCAACTAATGTTCTGAAAAGGGATTAAATGTGTTTGATTTTAGTATTCTAACTTTTGCATCAGCTTTAAAATTAGACACTCTGCTTTGTTTTGAGTTCCCTGAGAATTTGTGAATATTTTGGGAATTTTTTTGGAATATCTTTCCAATATAAAACCAATAGATATTGCATTAAATAAGAGAAGTTGCAATCCAGACACTGTAATAAATATCCCTTCAAAATCCTTATGATTAAAATTTTTATTGAAATGGAATGAAATATTAAGAGAATCACAGAATCATAGAATCATTTAGATTGGAAAAGAACTTTAAGAGCATTGAATCCAACAATAAATCTAATACTGCCAAGTCCACCACCAAACCATGTCCCTAAGTGCCACGTCTGGATGTTTTTTGAATACCTCCAGGGATGGTGACTCAACCACTTCCCTTGGCAGCCTGTTCCAGTGCTTGACAACCCTTTCAGTGAAGAAATTTTTCCTAATATCCAACCTAAACCTCCCCTGGTGCAACTTCAGGCCATTTCCTCTCATCGTGTCACTTGTTTCTTGGGAAAAGAGACCGGCACACGCCTCGCTCCAGCCTCCTTTCGGGTCATTGTAGAGATATCCACATATCTGCAAGATTTCTGAGAATAACATTCATTAAATTGGAGAGAAAAAAATAAAATGAAGTAAACTTGGTGTGGTTTTTTTTTTTTTTTTAACCAATGAACTTGAATACATGTTTTTAAAGCTTAACCAGCTAAAAGTTTGTTAACACAGTTTAGAACACCCTGAACATCCTGAGTGAAGGCAGTTACTGCTTATGTAGAGGCATCGAAGAAGCGTCAGGCTCCCGTGTGAGGCTTTTCAGCCCGTATATAGTACGAATTTTGAGATTATAGAGAAATCAGGGCTTGGCAGATTGTGTGAGAGAGACTTTAGTGTGACCAAACACACTGCAGGAGAGATGACAAATGATTAAACTATTGTCTCACAATGTGGCTTCTTAAAGAGAGGAAAATTGGTATCCGTAGGAATGTCGCCCTTTTTGTCTAGGAAGGGATCCACTGGCAGACCAGACGGATTAAATTCAAAGAGATATTTACTGGTATCTCATGTCCTTGAAACTGAATTTGGAAGTTCATGCTGGTGAAGAATGATATAATACTAGCTGCTCTTTAAATGAACGAATAGAAACGGAATAGTTACACTTCTTTTAAAGAAATATTTACTCAAGGACTTCTAACACAGGCTAATTTTTGATTTTCCATGTTGCAAGTTAGCTGGTCTGATCTTGCTGCTGTTATCATCTATGATGTCAAGGATGAACAACTGACAGGTAATTTACCCAGAGAAGATCAGACTGGTGAAACTCTTAGTTCAAGAAAGTTAGTAATGTGACAACCTGAAAAAAACTTCTTGAACTTTCAGATGGGAAGACGCTTCTTCACAGAATATATTTTCTTCTGTGAATGTTGTTTATAGAGGATGAATAACGCTACTATCTTCTAACTATTTTCATTGCCCCTCTTTGACAACTTTGCTTGATTCAAGACTTTCTGCTAATTATTGCTTTGTAATTTTTTGTTTTTTCCCAGTTTTTGTACATGCCTTCTTCCCCCAGCAGACACAAGACACCCAAGTGAGAAGCAGCTGGCGTATTCCACATGGCAACTCATTATAATGCTGACGGTTACAAATTCCCACTTACTCTAGGATAACCAAAATACTATTTGGTTGCTAAATATAGGAAAAAGCCACAGTAGTCCACTTTAAACAGTGTGGTAGGTTTGCACAAACACTAGATTTTTTAACATTGACCTTTTAGTATCATCTCCCTGGTAGAGGCATCCTGCTTGCAATTTTGGATAACCTTCAAAAGAGAGCATTGATCCATGAATTAATTATTGGAACTGCACATAACATAATGGCTACCATTCAGCGTAGTATTTATTTTCACTGCAGTTGTACGACAGTCATTTCCTTGTGCACTGATTTGTGATTTTGACACTCATCTTATGGTTTTACTGTTGACACCATAACAGAAAGGAAAAAGTCTGAGCAAGCTAGGAAAAGTGTGAGAAGTGTGCTTATCCTGAGATAAGCAGTGTCTGATTTATTGTGCTGGCTCTGAAGTAATCAAAACGTGCTGTCGGTCTCTTCAGTGTTATTGTTGAAAGCACAGGGCTGTTGAGCACCACGCTTTCAGCTGCAGTGAACCACATTTTAGGATGTATTTTCTACAAATATTAGTGTCAAAATTTCACTTTGAGTCATGTTTGTCTGGAACCTTTGATAAAACCATCCTGTTTCTAACTATCATCTAAATGTCAGAGTACTCTTAATCTTACATAATTTATTATTTTTAGGGTTGATGTTCATGTGAGGTTCATGTAGGAAGCTCATTCAGCCTGGACTATACAGGAGAGTGTGTAGGTCTGTGCTTATCTGTAAAGTGTATATAGAGCTTTCTTGTTTCTCATATATCATAGAATCATGGAATGGTTTGGGTTGGAAAGGACCTTAAAGATCATCGAGTTCCAATCCCCTGCCATGGGCAGGGACACCTCCCACCAGCCCAGGTTGCCCAAAGCCTCATCCAGCCTGGCCTTGAACCCCTCCAGGGATGGGGCATCCACAACTTCCCTTTAACATCACTTCAGTTTGGACTTCAGGAATGATTAACCTCTTCAGTTTGGATTTAGATAGGTTTTAAATTTATTCTGGGTTACAGGTATTGTTTCTAGGCCAAGCACCTCACTTCTTCACCTGCTTGTTCACTGATATCAAATGTCCAAATACTTCTCAGCTGCTGATCTTGGAGGTGGGACGCTCCTGATACTTTTGTTACAAGCAGGTCAAAATTAGGAAAATCACCTACACGCTTCTTCAGAAAAATCTTTCCTTTGAAAAGACATTACTTTGTTGTCCAAAATATGACTCTTTAATTCAACGATCTGTACTGTCTAACAAAAAACTTGGAGCAGTCATGTCAAATAAAGACTTTAATTTTGATCAAAATAATTAAGCTGAGTGTTCTAAGGTGAATGTTCTTACAGCATCAATAAGGTAATCAGTGCAGGAAATCAACATTAATTAAATATTAAATATTTTACAGTTACCCAGCTGACATGGCATTTCTATTTAACCTCCTTAACCCTCTTTTCTTGGAGTTAAACATACTTACGTAGTTTTAACTTAATTAATCTGCAGAGGTGGCCTCTTTCAAGGAAACAGCTGATTTGACACATATTTGGCTGTGACCATGTTCATTCCTCTGTGTTGTGGATGGCTCCTGGAAAAGATCAAAGGGCTCTGGCACTTGGTCTGTGTAGGCTTGCAGAGGAACACAGGAGGAATGTTTCTATGAATGTTTCAAAGGGCAGAGGTTTCCAATGACAAAGTGCAAAGTGGAAAAACTCTTTATTGTTGACAAGTAGAAAAAATCTAGCTTGTTTTCAAGTGAAGCATATGTGGAGTTCTGATCTGTGAAAAAAATTGTGATAAAAGCTTCAGATTCCCCTAATGTTTTAGAATTAATTTAGTGCTGGTGCAAAGTGTCTAGTGAATTCCTATAATGACAGAAATAATCAAAATTGAAAATAAGTGGAAAAGTATTTAATATTCTGCACTGTTAGAATGCATTGTCCCAGCCACTGCTGATCTGTAGCCCGATGGTGGTTTTAGTAAGCAGGTATTGATTGAAAATGGTTTCTAGTGAATAAGTAGAACTGGCATTGTTCTTGGCAGTTTGGAGAGGATAAGATTGAAAAAATGTGGGAAGGTAAAATGCAGACAGGTAGTCTGGAAGAAGCAGATTGCAGTCATACTGCTTGGGGTTTTTCTCTTAGTCTGTCGAGTAAATGGAGATTTTTTTTTTTTTTTTAACCTGTCAATCCACTTCTTTTAAGCAACTATTAGGTGCTGATTTTTGAAAGGAGCTGAGAAAGCAATGCATACATATGGGAGTACACAATCTAGTAAAACACAAAGCAGTTCTTGTAACCAAAGCAAATGCAGCTCTATGTGTGTGTGTAGAGAGAGTTTAAGAATCTGGAATCTCTTCAGTCCTTCTCTGTCTAGAAGAAGTTATTGAAACTACAGCAGTGTTAAAAACACATTCTGTGCATTTCATCTGCCATTATTTCTATCCATTACTACAACTTCTACTCATAATTTTGTCTGATTGAAGAGTCTTTTGGAAAGAGAGTAGCAGGCATTAGCCTGTGGTTTGCTGATTTAGATCCTGAATCTTTATCTATTCTCTGACCTTGAAAGATAAGTATCTGTGCTGTTCACCTGAAGGATCGAGCCCTGTTGATCCACAAGGTCAATATTAGTTTAATTTTATATGGTAGAATTTATTTTTTCAATAGAATTTTTTCATCATTTATTTACAAATTGTAGTTTGCCCTCCATGGTTGTTACAAAGTCAAGGAAGATCGTTGCCTAATCCAGGGACTGGAGGATGTATGGAGAGTGCTCAAGGAATGCATCACAGTTATACAATAACGGAAGCTGTTGTCCTCATGTAACCGTGGTGTTGGAAAGTGTATCGTGGATGAGACATAGAATTGTAGGAGGAGAAGAGGTTATTTCATAGGAGTTATGTTTTGAATTGTAGGGTCAAATTATATGCTGATTTAGAACAAGTATTCCTATAAAATCCTGGGAAAATGAATTTAAATACAGGTTTTCAAAGTGTCTGTTAATGGGCGATGTTTTTTATTTAATGCTGCTAAACTAAAAAGTGGATTCTAACATTTTAACAAATACCAAGGGTTTGCAGCTGCAACTGAAGTCACCAAACGTAAAGAACATAGTGAAGATTTCAGATAGCACAGTCAGAATTAGCAAGCAGTATTGCAATTCTGATCTTACTCTATTTTGATCTCAGTTCCACATGTGAAAAAAATTGACCACGGTCACTATCCAAAGGAAAGGTGTTGATTGTAGTCTGAGTATGTGAAGTATTTAGATTTCCTTTATTTAGTTCAGTAGCAAAATTCACAATTAATAACTTAAATGTATTTATTGGACACTTTTGGAAGTTATGTATGGAGAGGAATGTAAGGATTAGCTGCATATTCAGTTTTATTTGTCCACTTGTCAGGGAGGTGATATTTACACTGTCTAGCCTTAGGCATACAATTGATGAGCTCTGAATAATTCTGAGAGTGTTTCCTTCTCGCAGTTGACCATTTAGAGCTTTTAGGCTCTTAATGTTGGGGGATCTGCATTAAATGTCCTAAGATGCCTAGTGAAAAAACTATGGAGATGCTTCAATTCCCTGCCCCTCCCATCCCTCCACCTTTGAATTTCCTTTGTTGAAACACTAGCATGGAACCTCTTGGTTAAAGATCATATAATTAAGATGCATGGTAGAGTGGAATTGCGACTGCATGAGAAATTTTTATTTTCATATTTCTTAACCTTGGAGTATATCTGCTTGGTTTTGGTTTTTTCTTTGTGGGGTTTTTTTGTTTGTTTGTGTGTTGCTTTTTTTTTTTTTTAACGGAACATTTATTTGTATATAAATTTCTGGAGTGCTGAAGAAGCAAAACTGTGCTAGAACACTTTTCACTGTGTGTTGCATGTTCAGTTTTCCCTTTCTGTAGCTAGTTTTGGAAATTTTTTAGTGTGTCTTAGTGTCCACTTATTTAGTTCCTGTGTAGTCCCTGAACCCTGTTTATAGAGAAATTGACTGATACTGTATAGAGGAGGAGATGTGGAGCTATTTTGGTGAGCTTTAATTTCCTGTCCAACTTTAAGCATATGCCTTAAATCAAGAGCCTCCCTGTTTAGGTAAGAGAAAGTCTCCATAGAGAAATTCAAAATCTATTTGGGAAGCTTTTGGTTTTTCTGAACATAGAGGGAAGCTAGATCCTAGCTTGGTATTTGAGACAGATATCTGCAATTAGAGGATGTAAATATTCCTGGGAGTGTATGTCTTCATTCTTGGGCTTAGTGAGGAGGAATTGCGTAGGACATTGGCTTGCTCACTCAGTTTAACTCCTGTATTACATACAGGATATTTTCCTAAAGACAATGGGCAAATATTAATCAGTACTATACAGACCTACTGTATGTATTGTCTTGTTATTTCTTTTACCAGTCCTAGTAAATTTTGCTCAGAGCAAAATTCCTTAGCTTTCTTTTCATAGTTTTTAGAGTTATGTTGTCTGCAGGCCCTGACATCATTGTAGTTTAATAAATATAGGGCAGATTTTCCTTTTATCTATTAATTTAGGATACTGCATTTTAAATGGCATGTTACATATTATAAATTCACCTTGAATTATTATAGGTAATTTGGTTCTAAATTAAAATTAAAAAAATAGATTATAGTTAACGTGGGTTAAACTGAGACAGAGTTAACTTTCTTCATAACATCTTCCTTTGCATTTATAGCTGAATGTATTGTTGGGAGTGTTCTAATGTGATATTCTGTCCAAACAATTGGAAGCCAGTTAGAGAACATGACAGATTTCAGTTTGTAACTAATAGTTTCAGATACTTGGCATTCCCCATTTTTAATCTAAATGGAAATAAGCAGAGAATACAACTTAATGTAAATATACAACAAGTAAGGCAATCCTTTTAACTCAAATTAAGAACCATCTCCTCCCCATTTGATACAGATTCTAGAACTTCACAATAGTTGTTTTACAACATGTTGCACTCAGTTGTGCAAACTTATCTTTTTAGGGTCAAAGAAGAGCAAAAACCACAGCCGACACAGTAAGTAAAACTTCTTCAGAATGCAGTAGGCTTGACTTTTCTACCTTTGTCGTGCTCTGCTTTCTGCACGCTTGATGGTATTAGCTTTCACTAATACCTGACAGGCTGCAGGTAGTTTGTCATCTGCTTCCCGACTGGCTTGTAAGAGAGCTGCCTGCAGCTTCTTACTTCATCCACTGTTAGCTGGATGTAGGTTCTTGCTGCCTGCTTGTGAGCTAGTGAACTGTAAAACTTTCTTTCCCTCACATCCTTAGTGGCTGACTTAGTACTGCGACTAACCTTCCCCTTGGCTCTAGCTTTTTTCCGCCTGTATATTTCTATTAACGTTGGATAAGAAAACATTTAAACTAGTGTGGTTTTCTTGGTTATTCAGTCACATTATTTGCTTATTTAAACAGGTGGTTTCCCTTTAGTGGAATCACTGAGCTGGTAAATAACGTTCTTCAGCCACAGCAAAAACAGCAAAATGAGAAGGAGCCCCAGACGTAAGTAAGCTGCTCTCTGTAGACTCAGTAATGTCTCTGTAGCATTAAAACATGCTGGAGAGTATGTTTAAAATAGTTACCCATCTACAACATCCTGCTGAGGGCATTTTACAAGCTGATGTCATTTGCTTTCTGATCCCTCATTTGCAAAGGGAAAACTGAAAATCAGGTTGTACTCTCCTTAGCAGTAACTTCAGTGATTACATCAGAACACAATCTGAGGAGTTACTACTGCTTCATTTGCCTTTTTCTGCAAGCGCTCCATATGTGAAACTCCCAGTGACGTGTTTTCTGTGCATGGGGGGCTGGAATGACAAGACATGTAGTACTGGTTATAGCATGTCTACGCACATGCATGGTGTTTGTGATATTGGTCGTGCATAGGATGCTATACAAATCTACATAATGTGTGTGAAGAGCTTTTCAAGGGCCAGGAAAATGGAATTTCATTTTTTTTTTTCATGCTTCTAAAATATCTGTAAAGTTTTGAAACTTTAGCAGATATAAGGTGAAATCTTGGTTTTGTCAAAGCTGAGGGAATTTTGGCTTTGTCAGGGCCAGGATTTCATCCATGGACCTTTTACAGTGCTAAGCCAGTATGAGAGCCATGTGAGAAAATTGACTTGTCTTGCTATCTGAAAGTGTTAAGATTTAACAGAAACTGGCAAAGCTAGGACATTCAGTCTTAGAGTAGAACACAAAGCATGGAGCTGAAATTTTTCTTTTAATAATGAGAAACTAAAAATATTTATTATTTCAAATTTTTTCTTAAAATGTGACTTCTGCCATTATTTAACCTTTAGCAGTTAAGTTGCTGTCTTCTCTTTCTTCTAAAAGAGAATGCCTTGTAAGTTCCCATGGTGGAAGAAATGTTTGCTTTTTGAACCCATGCATAACTGTGCAAAACATGAATATTATTTGTTAATTATTTTCCAGGCAGAATCAGTTTTAGTTTATTTTTAAATATGCATATTTAAGTGGAGTTTCATACTTATAGGCCCTGGAAGCTGTGAATTATTTTTTGAGAAGACACAGTGAGAAATTTTCACAAAATTAGACAGAAATAGTCCATAAAATTGATATTCTGTAAAGTGATGTATTATTCTGAGCCCTGTTTCTGATATCCTGACTTAAGTTCTTATAAAGTGGCATATAATATTAATAGTGGAGTTTTTTCTTTATTGGTTATTGTTAGATACTGGCAATACTACATTTTGTTCACAACACTTCAGTACCTCCTTTGTATTCCCAGTTTCCTTAGTGCAGCAAGGTTTGTTCTGCTTGCCAGTGTTGTGCAGAGGAAGCATATGGCTTTGAAGAAACTGAAAATACTGTACACTCAGTGTAAACAGTTGAGTTATGGTTGCCAAAAATATTTATAACTGGTTACTGCTATTATGGAAGGATTTTTTTGAACAGTTTTGTTCAGCTTTTTAATCAGATAATTAAGAAATTAAGTTGTATACTCATTGAATCTGCACATGACACAAGGATGGGAGAACACCTAATAGCAGAATTATATTCCCAAATAATCCTGAAAAATCCAAGCTATGATTATGATATGATGCCATTCAAAAGGATAGATGCGAGGTGGTGTAGCTATGTGGGGTTAGTTTGTGTGGTTGACATAGGATACAGAAAAAAAGGTGTAAGCAGGAGTTCTTTGGCCAGGAATCTGGGAACCATAATAGTATGGAAGTTGAGCAACTTAAGTTGCATAAGGGAGGATTCAGCTTGGTAGGGAAAACTTGTTAATGGAAAGAAAACTTCAAATGCTGCATAGCGTGCCTAGCGCTTGTCTGGAAGCTCTGTCACTGAAAATCTTGAGTGAATTTGGCAAATACCTGTTGGAAGAGACACAAGTGTGGCTGGTCCTGCACTGGGCCAAGAAAATGGACTAAGTGACTTTTCAAAGCATCTTCCAGCACGGTTTATTTGTGGTAATTTCATTAACTAATTAATGAACAGGATTTATTTTTGTGAGTATTGTATTTTTCAGTGAGAAAATAGAATAAAAATACTAATGGTGAAACTTCTTTATTTAAATTCTTTTTCTGACTTTAATGGTTGTGGAGAACTGTTGTACCTGAGAGCATTGAGGGACACTGGGGAGCAGCGTGGAACTCTGTGTCTGAAGAAATTTTTACCACTATCCATACATATTGGGGTGTTTTCCAATGGAAACCACTGTCAGTATCCGAGTCTGTAATGGATTTCAAGATATGTCTGGCTGTCCGACTTTGCTGATGAAAAAACTTATTTACAGTTAATCTGCAAAGGACAAAATGTGGTGGAAGAAGGCAGAAAAGGAATCGTAAGAGTGGTTGAAAACGTAAGGTATCATGTTACAAATTTTGGTTTTGTTCTGGTGAAAGTATTTTTGAAGAACAGTTGACCATGTGTCCCTGATGGGCAGAGGCAGGATTAGTCTGACACCTGTGGATGTGAACTCTGTACCAGAGTCACAGAATGGTTTGGCTTGGGAGGGACCTCTGGAAGTCACCTTGTCCAACCTCCCCAGCTCAGGCTGGGTCACCTAGAGCCGGTTGTCCAGGACCGTGCCCAGATGGCTTTTGAATATCTCCAGGGATGGGCACTCTAGAACCTCTCTGGTCTAGACATACATGTGCTAGTGCTCAGTCACCCCTACCGTGAAAAGTGTTCCCTGACGTTCAGAGGGAACCTCCTGTGTTCCAGTTTGTGCCCATTGCCTCTGGTCCTGTCACTGGGCACCACTGGAAAAAGCCTGGCTCCGTCCTCTTTGCACACTCCGTTCAGGTGTTTGTATATATTGATAAGATTCCCCCCTGAACTTTTTATTCACTAGGCTAGCACTCCGCTGTGTTTATTTTCTTAGGCAGTGAGATGGAAAGAAAACAGAGTAAATGAGCTAAAAATAAAATTGTAATTTGCAGTAAAAAACAAGAAAGAGGTAAATTGTAGCTATTTCAAAGTCAAATATAAATCCACAAAATACCTTCTTAACTATAACACTGGTTTTGTCTTCATTGTAAAGTAAATCTGAGGTACAGAAACAACTTCTGTTGTGTGATTCCCATTGATCATGACTCCTACTGTTAGGAAACTGTTAAATTTCCTATTTGCAGCATAAAATTATGTTTGCTTGACTTCGTAAAGATGCCCTAGACTTGTTTTCAGATTTTTTTCCTCATAATGTTTAATACAGGAAAGATTTATGTTGGTTGGATTGTTCACAGTGATAGGAGACTAAGATAGTAGTGAGGAATATGGTGGAACTCAATTTTACCAGAAGGCAAAGCTAAACATGTTGGGGACAGATAAATATAGTGATCATAAGAAATATATTTCTGTATTTAATGTGGAATTCAACTGATCTATTTTATTGCTAGAGTATACACGGATTTGTAATTCTGAATTGTTTGGGCAGACGAACCCACAGAATATAACAGTTGAAAGATAATAGATGTCACATTTTCGATAAGTTGAGAAATCTTGAGGAATTAGAAATACTCAAGGACAATATGAGGAACCTGTTGTTTAAGAAAATGTCTATTTGTGAAAGAAAAAAAGTAATCTTTAAACAAAAAGCAGGTAGTGTTGTATAATGAGGAATTCCTTGAAGATCTGGGGGTTAAAAATCAGACTCACAAAAAAAAATTAGCTGGACAGCAGTTAGCATTATGGGCAAGGAAAAGCTGAAAAAAGCCCTCTAAACTGAGATAATCCAGGTGTATATACTTAAATAAGAAATTGGACAAAATAGTAATAAAGCAAAATAATTCCACTTATAAATAAGGTAGGGTTGAAATGGAGCTGTATCTGAACTATTTTGTATACTAAAATCTTACATATTTTGTGTTATGCAACTTAATAAGAAGTAAAAAAAAATCACTATGACTGATGTACAGAATGTTTCCATATGTGTGTATCTATAGGTGTAAATAAACCCATTGCTATCTAGGCAATAATGACTGCAATAAGTTCTAACATAAATAAAGCAGCTCCTAAAAGCTTTGTGCGAGAGTGTTTTCTCTCTAATTTCTGAAATTTCTCAGAATTTGTGGATGTGTCATGGGCTGTGGTGCTACTAATATGCTGACAACATCCTGCTTTGAACTGCTTTCCAAAAGAAACGGACAGTACCCCTAGAGGGATGACAGGTTGTCAGAATGAGATAAGCAAATAGATTTAGAAAATGCTGGCTTAAGCTTAATTTAAACAAGGCAGAAGTGATACTATAATAAGAGGAAAGCATGTTAAGCATGCAGCTGACTCAATGACCTCAGTCTTCAGGGGATCCTGCCCTCATGACGCTGCCAAAAGGGGTTCTTGCAAGACAGAGGGACTAGCCACTTATTTTGGCATTGACCATGACTATAATGGATATTTTCTTTACTTTTCTTTTTTTTTTTCCCCAAAGAAGAATCTCCAACTTTGTTCTGTGAAGAACTGATGATAAAGATCATACAGCAAGTTCAATTTGTCTGATCTGGTCTTAAGAAGGTCAAAACTTCTAGAGAGGGTCATATCATGGCTGCTGCACTCTACTGGCTGTGCATTATTCTTAATGATTTAAAGTCTTTCTCCTTAAAATGACAGGACAAACTAGATTTTGTGAGTAAAAGTGATGTGACCCTTATTTGACCGCATATATATGGAAATGTAGGTAATTATTAATTGTTGAAAATACAGATTTACACTGTAGAGGCATCGGGATTTTCATTTAGAAGCAACTATTCAGTGCACCCACAGCTGCTGCCATGTATACAATATTTATCATGGATTGTCTCCATTTTTAACCATCCGTGTTGTATATCTTTTTAATAATGTCAGTTTTAAGGAAAATCCAAGGTTGCAGAAGTGACTTTTAATAACTATGTTTATTAACCAATTAAATATTGCCATAAGCAACATATTCTGATCTTTCTAATAGGGCTTCTGTTTTGTTAAAAAAAACCTCTTAGTCAAATTCATGGAAATGACTTTGCAGCGATTAAGCAAAAGAAAAGAAAAAAAGAATACCTTCTGGTTCTTATGCTTTGCAGGTTGATGCAAACTGTTGTTAGCTTTTTGCTCCTTTTTGCTTTTTCTTCAAGCAGGGAGCATTTGTCATCTGATACTGGGGTAGAAAATACAGGAACTGGCATCCCATTGGTGAGGAGTGGTAGGTTCACCATTCTCATTGTGAACACGACAGATACCCAAGTCTGAATTTCCACAGGCTTTATGTTATCTAGGTCACTCGCTTTAAAGCATTCTTTGGCCTGTTGTAAATTTTTCTTGCTGATTCAATATTCCCATTGGGCATATAGGCCTATCATATGGAAATACAGTTAAAGTACTTGGAACTGAAGGGAAACTTGGGAGCTCAGCAGTTCTACAGCATTCCTAAATCCCAGTCTGAAACCTAAAGGAGAAAACCATAGGGTACAGTCAGACTGTGCATGGTTTCTGATCTGAAGGTGGAATGATGTGACTTGGTGTCATGGTTTAACCCCACCTGGCCATAAGCACCACACAGCCGCTCCTCCCCCAGGGGATGGGGAGAGAACTGGAAGGGTTACTACATTCTGTTAACAACTTTCCATCCTGCTACAATTTGAAGACCAGCTAGTAATGCTGATAGTACTTTCAATAACAACTTATATCAGACCAAGATGTGGTAAATAACGTGGTAAGAAATATCCCAAATTCCTATAAGGAAGTGTATTTTTTTTTCCTACAACACAGAACATAATTAACAAAGCTTTTTAATTTTTTGATTGTATGAAAAGAGTGTCTTAAATGTCCTTGTAAATAAAAATATAGCCAGGTAAGAGGAAGGATCTGAAATCAGCAACTGAGTATGAAGTTGTATATTTGTTTGATTTGCGACTCTGAAAGCTGAAAGGGTTGTTTATTGTTTCCTTATACACTGACCTCTGGCAGAAACAGTCAGTGTGCACAGATTTATGTACTGTAAATATGAACGTGCAAGTAGGACTCCTGCAGTGAGTGGAGAATTGAGATCTGTAGCATGCAATTTTCATCATTAACTGAAGTATTTCTGGACTCTGGTTAGAAAAAAAATTTTCATAGACCATCGTTTTCAAACTCAATATTTCCCTTTTTATAGTTCAAAGATTTCTGTGTTCATCTCTCTGGCGAGTTTTTTCTCCCAGTGTATTTCCTTTTGGCTCTCTGAGCTTGTCTACTCTGTTATTTTCTTCCCCATGGACATCAGTTACTGTTGTCAGTATTTTCTATGATACGTGAACGTGGCATCATCAGGTTAACTGTCTGAAACATTAATTACACAAGATTAATGTCTTTCAATTATTCTAGTGGCTCTCACTTGTATCATCAGGGACATTGATCTTCGTGGACTTTTGAAAGCAATTAATCCATAGTATTTCCAACAGGTTTTTTTAAATACCTTCAGCCCGCTATGGTTTCCTTAGTGCAATGTTCAGCACTTTTGTGATGTTCTAAACATTTTAAATTTCAGTTGATACGAGTGGATTTGAAGAAGAGCTCACCACATTATGGTGATGTCCGTACTACCTAGTTTAAAATTGGTCAAAATCGATTCTTATTAGTGTTCTTCTTTTTGGTTGAGGTTTCCGGGAGAAAATAAGAAGCTTAGCAGTCAGAATCACAAAACTGAAGGATGTTAGAAGTTTTTAGTGACTTCAGTGGAACTGAGATGTATATGAACACAAACATATATAGTGTCTCTTGAGTCTCTTCCCTAAAAAGATGTTTCTGTGAGTTATGTTGCTACCCTAGTAGCCCTAGAAATGTAAAGAGCATTCACAAAAGACAGCAGAGATATAGGTGTCTATCCTCCTAACATGGGAAATATTTTTATGGCACAGTTAACTTGGGCTCGTTTTGGCATTACAGCTTCTGTTTTCACATGAAAACTGCTGACCTGAGCTCCCTGTTGTGTTCAACTCTTGTAAACAGGCTCACCTGGTATTATAGGCTAAGAAATACTTTCTCCTGGGGTGGTTCTCTAGACCTTTTGCATGAGGCTGTAGATTAAACAGTCCTTCAGTACCTCTCCTCAGTTTATTCCTCCGCCTCATCATCTTTCAACCTCTTTCATCCTCTTAACATTTCACCTGGAAAAACTCCAAAATGGAATAAAATCTCAGAATATTGAGTATCACACGTGAGTAAAGGTAGGACTAATACAGAGGTGGTACCTTGTTTGGTTTTTGCAGAGCAATCCGTAGTTTTTTTTCCATATCAGCTGATAGTAAGAATGCATGAACAAAAGATACCTTCAATTTTTTTTTGTTATTGTTGTACATGTTACCAAGTGATTGTAAAGTTTCTGAAAATAACTAGGAGACATTTTTTAATTATTGGGTGAATTGGGAAGAAAGTTGACCAAGAATTTGACGTCAGAGATGTCTAAAAGGTTATTTAGAAGTTGAAATAACATTTACTGGAACAATCAGAGTGACTTTACTGAAGACTTTTTTATCAAATCCATCAGACTTCTTCAATCAGTAGTGATTGGTGTAATAAAAAAGGCTTTTAAAAGGGTGTCTTTAATGAGCGGTAATTTGTGATACAAAGGATTCTAAATATTTTTAGTTTGTACCTCTGCAAATGACTTGAACAAATGACCCAGTTGCAGGTAGTGCTGAATGCCCCTATGAAGTCTCCAGCACTTCCAGCAGCTAATGGTACCAGCGGAAAGAAAAATTTTCATGATAAGTCTCACACAGCAGCAGGTATTTTTGCTTACTTGGAGGTTGAAAGCAGAACCAGCCCTGTCAGTCATCAGTACCTGGGGAATTTCTGTCCTCTTGAGTCAGGAAACACGATTAGGCTGGCTGGATCTACAATTAGTCTTCCCAGCTGCAGAGCTTTCTGCAAGAAAGTTCACATGTTGGTTACATGCTTTTAAATTCACAATTCCTTTCAGTAATATTTCTTTTTAAGTGACTGAGCTTAAAGTGTCCTTTTCACTATTGTTTTGTTTTGTTCTTTGATAAGGAGTAGTTGCAGTATTTAGTCAATTCATTAGATAAAAATAAAATTAAGTATTCATACCTTAATTGAAGAGGTGCGGAGGGGCAGCAAGGCTAGAGGAAAGAAATGTTTATTTCTCCTCCCTGAGTTGAGGCAGGAAAGGATCAGACTGATTTGGAAGGGGTGAATACAGGATGGAGAGCTCTGCCATGTTTACCCAGGGAAGACATACAAGATGGACAGTTGTCCTTTATCACCAGGTGCATATTTTTTGTGATGTGGCCGGAGTTCTCATTCTAGTTGTGATTTTCGAGATTTGAGGATGACTGAACAGATATTTATCAAAATCTCAAAATATTTCTATCATGAAACCCTCAGTCAGCTCTTCTGTTTTACAGATGAATGGGTCTTTTAAATTTTGCAATGGAATCATTCCCATTTGCTTTTACGTGTGAGCTCACAGGTGGCTTTCTGTGATCACAGTAGAATATTGATTTCACAGAATAAGGAAATTCACTTATTGCTTCCTAAAGATTTTTTTTTGAATATGTTCTGTATGGAGAGAAAGTTGAGGTAAATTCATAGTGATGTGGCTCCTGGAGTATCTTGGACTCGGAACAAACATAGACAGATGGTACCAGGGTGAGTCGATCAGAAGCCTGGGGTGAGGATGAGTACTACTGGGTACAAAGTCTCATCTATGAATAACATTAACAGACGGTGAAGATTGTCACAGAGGAAGAAAAAATAAAACAGTCTCACAGAAACAAAAATCCAGTTTTTATTGTGGCCTATTGGGAATTTCGATCTGCCACAAACATGAATCAATGATTCCAAATCTGAAACCTTGTCGGTAATTCCAGTTATCCCTTCTCCATGTCACTTTTTCTCATCCTTTAGGAAGCTTTGCATCCATTTGTATATTCCCTGCTTCCACAGCTGCTTACTAGGGATAGTTTTATTTTAGGAAAGGGATATTCTTGGTTCAGTAGAGGGATATTCAGCAGAGAGAACTTGGGTTCCGTCAACAGGAACACTGTAAGACTTCTCATCTCGGGTGTACTTTGTCCATGGATACAAATCTGTGTCAGGAAACAGTGTTGGAACTGTTGTAGACCCCCCATCTCCCAGTTGTGTACCCAAGAGCAAAACATGTGTTATTGTTTCCAGTGCAGTGTTTACCAACAGGATGAAAACCACTGACATTTGTATGACAAAAATCTGATTAACAGGTGACTTCTGAAACAGCAGAATGTTGTCTATTTCAACATTAAATCTATATTTAAGGTAATAAATTTATTTCGGCCATGTTTCATCATATGTAGTGCTGGCACTGCATTCTCCTCCTCGCAGCATCCCTATGTGTCTTAAGAAAATGTGATGCTATCTGTTCTGTTGGAAACTATTCTGTAAAAGATTTACTATTGAATTAGTGACTCCATGGTGTGTATTTCTTTGCTATTACAACATTATTTACCCATGTGCACTATATAAATATTCTTCCTTTGGTTAGACATGTAACATTGATGAGTCACGACAATCCTAGGATCTCAACCTTATCTCCTCTGGTGATTTGTTCCAATATTGGCTGTTACATCCTGGCCAATACCGTCTCCTCTCTTGACTCTAGACTCTTTTGACTTTCAGAGGCCAGGGAAAGATGAAAGAGAGATGTGTGTATATATAACATTCTCCTTTTTTTGGGTGTTCATATCTAAAGAAAGATCTTACTTCCAGTGCTGGAAGCCTACTGTTACAAAGATCCTATTGTAACAGGTTAGGTATATTAGCAGGAAGAAGAATCGGAAGTTGATCAGTATTGATACTGTGCCTTCTTTGAATAGCGATATCTGGTCAATCCCGGATACAAAAGACTTATCTAAAGTACGAATGGCAATTGATTTTGGACATCTGGATTTATTTTCTTTAAGTGGAATTGACCATGTTCTGCACTAGGAATGAGAATGTTTTTTTTTTCTCCATATCATATTCCATGATGTCTTTAATTTAAGATAGTAGATACGTTGAAAAGCTATAGGAGTTGAATATACCTCGCTGAGAAGGGGCAAAGGGAGAGCAGCACTACAATGTAAGGTTTTCCTTCTCCCACAGTCTGCCAGGTCTGATTTGTAGTGAGCATCTGAGCTGGCCTGAAGCCACTCAGGGGTTAGGTCTGTAGATCATATTATTAAAAAAAAAAAAAAAGATTTCTCAGCAGTTGACATGATCAGGTAACAATATAGTAATCTATGACCCCTGGTCAATGGTATGAAAAAACAGAATGCATGGACATAAGAACCATTATATGGGGAAAAAAGTGGTGACTGAAGAGCAGAACTAGGACTCGTTCTACAAACAGAAGTACTCCAGGAGATGGCTTTAAAAAACTAATCTCAAAATCCTGTCAGGGTAAAGTGTTCAAGCATTATGGGAAAACCAAATTTCACTGAGCTGTCTCTAGGACAGTTCCTGGTCCTTATTCCCTTTGCTGGTTTCTAGGCCCTGCTGTTACCACGTGCTTCCACTCTATGGGATTTTGGGTAACAGAGTATGAGAAGCAGGCCTACTGGTGGCCCACCGTTGTTCTCTTGCAACCCTCATTTATGCCCAGTAGCTCTGAGCTCTTAGTGTTTAATTAATAAACTTTAATTAAGAAGTTTGAGGATTTAAATTTTGAAATCTGATCTCTCTTCTCTGGCACTGATTTATTTTTTTTTTTGAGTGGTTATGTGAAACTTCCATTATTTGTAAAACTCGAGCATTATCTCAGAAATAGTATTAGATTAACTGCTATTAATATGGTTTTTAAGGCACAAATCTCTTATCTTTTCTATCATTATCAAATACTGTTTATCCAAAATAGAGAAGTACCACTGCAGCCTAAATTAGCATCATTTTACTTCTGAGAAGTGAAGTTTGAGTTCAGTACACTTTTTGAGTGAAGGGAAGGTATGGAGGCATGGGTTTAGATGTAATTAGTATGGGGAAATTTGTTACACATCTTGTTCAAGCACTTCTGCAAAATCTCTCATGCAGGTGAGAGCATCTCCCTTTCTGAGTTCCTTCCTCATAAAAAATCCTAATTACTTTTAAAATTTGAATTTCCACTTCAAGACTCATTTCTTTTCTTGGTTTTGAGAAGAGGTTACGTTAGCATGATGAAAATAATTTGTGCTTTGGCCCTACTTCCTGTTGCTTTTACCTAAACAGTTATGAACAGTATGGAAAGTTGCAGTCTTTTGAGAATCGGGAAACTGTTTCGAGAGGGTCTCTCCAGTAGTGCTGCTGGCTCCAGTGGTGGTACTTCTGCAGTAAGAATACCGATACAGTCGAAACCAAGATGCACCACAATTAATGACTATCACCAACTCTTGTGGTGATAATTCAGCATCAAGCATGTTTGATGTCGCTTGCTTAGATGAAGGTGAGACAACCATATGGTGAGCAACGGGTTATGCGAGCATTGGTTAGGCTAGCTTTCCTTTTTTTCCTTTTTCCTCTTTCCTTTTTTTCCTTTGCTCAAATTTATTTCCTGTTAGTTAAAAAAGCAAAATCACCAAGGTAGGAACAACCCTGTCAGAGGTAAAAAGATAGGGGCTACTTAATAATTTAAAATGCTCATGAATGTTGAAAACAATGTGGAATGAACTCGCTCTAATCCTGATACTGTAATGTCAGAAGGTGTTACATTTCGGAGCCAAGGCAGTCTGACCTATTATTTAGCATGCATTTATTTTGCCTGTGTGTGTAATTGTCTACTGAAAAAAGTAATTTTGCCTTTCGTAGTAAGGATAAAAAAATTTAACATAGTAAAGTAGTTATTTTGGGCATTTCTAAAGCTACAGGTGTGAAGTTAATGACTTTGTTTTGTAAGTCAACTGATGATAAAATATAAATAAAGTATAAAGTAAATAAAGTAACCTGAGTGACTGTGAGAAATATTATCTCTGCTGGAGATGCCCTTTATAAATGTAATAATGTCGCAATGTGCTTAATTACCAGCAAGTGAATTAGCCTTTTTTTTTTTAAGGTACATTTGGTAAATATTGCATACCTTTAAAATGAAATTTAGAATAAATAAAATTATGATTTATAAAAACAAGTCAAATATAAGATAAACTGAAACTTTTTAATGAGTGAATTACTTAGATAGAACAGTAATTTGTATGCTATTTAATAATGAGGCTGTTTAAAAAAGAAAGTCTAGTAATTAAAAGGTATATAGGTGTGGCCCAGCTTTCTTAAAACTAATATTTGTTTGAATTCCTAACACAAACAGTACCAGCAAAAAATGTAGAAATAGCCAACATGCAACTATATTTATAACATTTTTAAACTAATAAAACATTTCTGTTGCAAAATATTTCAATCAAATCAGGAAGAAACATGTAACTAGCTATAAAAATCGGTATGATTTTTAAATATAAAAGGTAGAATAACAGGATACAAATAGACTGTAAAAGGAAATTTTTATGAGATCTTCAGCCAAGTGTATTCCTCAGTGATTTAGATTTCACATGAGAATTCTTGCATAGGGGATGAATGTGTGTGTCTGTGTCAACTGTGTGTGGAAAATATCTAAATAGGAGTTAATTTTTGCATAAAGCTCATAACATAGTAAGGGTGCCGCAATAACTGCGAAATAATCCCAATTCTACTTTATAAAGTAGTTTTCTGTTGCAAAATAAGTCATGAGATGCT